>NW_027448269.1:0-56725 GCF_038048845.1 Mixophyes fleayi
TATGAATCAAGAATTGAATCATGAATCATCAATTGAATCAGGAATTGAATCATGAATTGAATAATGAATCATAAATTGAATCATGAATCATGAATTGAATCATGAATCATGAATCATGAATTGAATCATGAATCATGAATTGAATCATAAATCATGAATTATGAATTATGAATTGAATCATGAATCATGAATCATAAATTAGGATTCATGATTCATGATTCAATTCATGATTCATGATTCATGATTCAATTCATGATTCATAATTCATGATTCAATTCATGATTCATGATTCATGATTCAATTCTTGATTCATAATTCATGATTCAATTCATGATTCATGATTCATGATTCGATTCATGATTCATGCTTCAATTCATGATTCATGATTCATGATTCAATTCATGATTCAATTCATGATTCATGATTCAATTCATGATTCATGATTCATGATTCAATTCATAATTCATAATTCATGATTCATGATTCAATTCATGATTCATGATTCATGATTCAATTCATGATTCAATTCATGATTCATGATTCAATTCATGATTCATGATTCATGATTCAATTCATAATTCAATTCATGATTCAATTCATGATTCATGATTCAATTTATAATTCATGATTCATGATTCAATTCATGATTCATGATTCAATTCATGATTCAATTCATGATTCAATTCATGATTCATGATTTATGATTCAATTTATGATTCAATTCATGATTTATGATTCAATTTATGATTCATGATTAATGATTCAATTCATGATTCATGATTCATGATTCTTGATTCAATTAATGATTCATGATTCATGATTCAATTCATGATTCATGATTCATGATTCATAATTCATGATTCATGATTCATGATTCAATTCATAATTCATAATTCATGATTCATGATTCAATTCATGATTCATGATTCAATTCATGATTCATGATTCATGATTCAATTCATGATTCATGATTCAATTTATGATTCATGATTCAATTCATGTTTCAATTCCTGATTCAATTCATAATTCATAATTCATGATTCATGATTCAATTGATGATTCATGATTCAATTGATGATTCATGATTCAATTGATGATTCATGATTCAATTCTTGATTCATAATTCATGATTCATGATTCAATTCATGATTTATGATTTGATTCATGATTCATGATTCAATTCATGATTCATGATTCATGAATCAATTCATGATTCATGATTCATGATTCAATTCATGATTCATAATTCATGATTCATGATTCATAATTCATGATTCATGATTCAATTCATGATTTATAATTCATGATTCAATTCATGATTCATGATTCAATTCATAATTCGATTCATGATTCAATTCATGAATCATGATTCGATTTATGATTTATGATTCATGATTCATTTCATGATTCATGATTCGATTCATGATTCTTGATTCATGATTCATGATTCGATTCATGATTCATGATTCAATTCATGATTTATGATTCATGATTCAATTCATGATTCATGATTTGATTCATGATTCTTGATTCATGATTCATGATTGGATTCATGATTCATGATTCAATTCATGATTCATGATTCATGATTCATGATTCAATTCATGATTCAATTCATGATTCATGATTCAATTCATGATTCATGATTCAATTCATGATTTGATTAATGATTCAATTCATGATTCCATTCATGATTCATGATTCAAATTATGATTCATGATTCATGATTCAATTCATGATTTATGATTAATGATTCAATTCATGATTCATGATTCAATTCATGATTCATGATTCAATTCATGATTCATGATTCATTTTATGATTCATGCTTCAATTCATGATTCATGATTCAATTTGTGATTCATAATTCATGATTCATGATTCAATTCATGATTCAATTCATGATTCATGATTCATGATTCTTGATTCAATTAATGATTCATGATTCAATTCATGATTCATAATTCATGATTCATGATTCAATTCATGATTCATGATTCAATTCATGATTCATGATTCATAATTCATGATTCATGATTCATGATTCAATTCATAATTCATAATTCATGATTCATGATTCAATTCATGATTCATGATTCAATTCATGATTCATGATTCATGATTCAATTCATGATTCATGATTCAATTTATGATTCATGATTCAATTGATGATTCAATTCCTGATTCAATTGATGATTCATGATTCAATTCTTGATTCATGATTCATGATTCAATTCATGATTCATGATTCATGATTCATGATTCAATTCATGATTCAATTCATGATTTAATTCATGATTCAATTCATGATTCATGATTCAATTCATAATTCATGATTCAACTCATGATTCAATTCATGATTCATGATTGGATTCATGATTCATAATTCGATTCATGATTCATGCTTCAATTCATGATTCATGATTCAATTCCCGATTCATAATTTATGATTCATGATTCAATTCATGATTCATGATTTATGATTTGATTCATGATTCATGCTTCAATTCATAATTCATGATTCAATTCATGATTCATGATTCAATTCATGATTCATGATTCATGATTTAATTCATGATTCATGATTTAATTCATAAATCATAATTCATGATTCATGATTCAATTCAAGATTCATGATTCATGATTCAATTCTTGATTCATAATTCATGAATCAATTCATGATTCATGATTCATGATTCGATTCATGATTCAATTCATGATTCATGATTCATGATTCGATTCATGATTCATGCTTCAATTCATGATTCATGATTCAATTCTTGATTCATAATTCATGATTCTTGATTCAATTCATGATTTATGATTTGATTCATGATTCATGATTCAATTCATGATTCATGATTCATGAATCAATTCATGATTCATGATTCATGATTCAATTCATGATTCATAATTCATGATTCATGATTCATAATTCTTGATTCATGATTCAATTCATGATTTATAATTCATGATTCAATTCATGATTCATGATTCAATTCATAATTCGATTCATGATTCAATTCATGAATCATGATTCAATTTATGATTTATGATTCATGATTCATTTCATGATTCATGATTCGATTCATGATTCTTGATTCATGATTCATGATTCGATTCATGATTCATGATTCAATTCATGATTTATGATTCATGATTCAATTCATGATTCATGATTTGATTCATGATTCTTGATTCATGATTCATGATTGGATTCATGATTCATGATTCAATTCATGATTCATGATTCATGATTCAATTCATGATTCAATTCATGATTCATGATTCAATTCATGATTCATGATTCAATTCATGATTTGATTAATGATTCAATTCATGATTCCATTCATGATTCATGATTCAAATTATGATTCATGATTCATGATTCAATTCATGATTTATGATTCATGATTCAATTCATGATTCATGATTCAATTCATGATTCATGATTCATGATTCAATTCATGATTCATGATTCATTTCATGATTCATGCTTCAATTCATGATTCATGATTCAATTCGTGATTCATAATTCATGATTCATGATTCAATTCATGATTTATGATTTGATTCATGATTCAATTCATGATTCATGATTCATGATTCATGATTCAATTCATGATTCATAATTCATGATTCATGATTCAATTCATGATTCATGATTCAATTCATGATTCAATTCATGATTCATGATTCATGATTCAATTCATGATTCATGATTCATGATTCAATTCATGATTCATAATTCATGATTCATGATTCAATTCATGATTTATAATTAATGATTCAATTCATAATTCATGATTCAATTCATGATTCGATTCATGATTCAATTCATGAATCATGATTCGATTTATGATTCATGATTCATGATTCATGATTCGATTCATGATTCAATTCATGATTAATGATTCATGATTCAATTCATGATTCATGATTCAATTCATGATTCAATTCATGATTCAATTCATGATTCATGATTTATGATTCAATTTATGATTAAATTCATGATTTATGATTCAATTTATGATTCATGATTAATGATTCAATTCATGATTCAATTCATGATTCATAATTCATGATTCTTGATTCAATTCATGATTCAATTCATGATTCATAATTCATGATTCTTGATTCAATTAATGATTCATGATTCATGATTCAATTCATGATTCATAATTCATGATTCATGATTCAATTCATGATTCATGATTCAATTCATGATTCATGATTCATGATTCCTAATTTATGATTCATGATTCATGATTCAATTCATAATTCATAATTCATGATTTATGATTCAATTCATGATTCATGATTCAATTCATGATTCATGATTCATGATTCAATTCATGATTCATGATTCAATTTATGATTCATTATTCAATTCATGATTCAATTCCTGATTCAATTGATGATTCATGATTCAATTCTTGATTCATGATTCATGATTCAATTCATGATTCATGATTCATGATTCAATTCATGATTCAATTCATGATTCAATTCATGATTCAATTCATGATTCATGATTCAATTCATAATTCATGATTCAACTCTTGATTCATAATTCATGATTCATGGTTCAATTCATGATTCATGATTTATGATTTGATTCATGATTCATGCTTCAATTCATGATTCATGATTCAATTCATGATTCATGATTCATGATTCAATTCATGATTCATAATTCATGATTCATGATTCAATTCATGATTCATGATTCATGATTCAATTTTTGATTCATAATTCATGATTCAATTCATGATTCATGATTCATGATTCGATTCATGATTCATGCTTCAATTCATGATTCATGATTCATGATTCAATTCATGATTCAATTCATGATTCATGATTCAATTCATGATTCATGATTCATGATTCAATTCATAATTCATAATTCATGATTCATGATTCAATTCATGATTCATGATTCATGATTCAATTCATGATTCAATTCATGATTCATGATTCAATTCATGATTCATGATTCATGATTCAATTCATAATTCAATTCATGATTCAATTCATGATTCATGATTCAATTTATAATTCATGATTCATGATTCAATTCATGATTCATGATTCAATTCATGATTCAATTCATGATTCAATTCATGATTCATGATTTATGATTCAATTTATGATTCAATTCATGATTTATGATTCAATTTATGATTCATGATTAATGATTCAATTCATGATTCATGATTCATGATTCTTGATTCAATTAATGATTCATGATTCATGATTCAATTCATGATTCATAATTCATGATTCATGATTCAATTCATGATTCATGATTCATGATTCATAATTCATGATTCATGATTCATGATTCAATTCATAATTCATAATTCATGATTCATGATTCAATTCATGATTCATGATTCAATTCATGATTCATGATTCATGATTCAATTCATGATTCATGATTCAATTTATGATTCATGATTCAATTCATGTTTCAATTCCTGATTCAATTCATAATTCATAATTCATGATTCATGATTCAATTGATGATTCATGATTCAATTGATGATTCATGATTCAATTGATGATTCATGATTCAATTCTTGATTCATGATTCATGATTCAATTCTTGATTCATAATTCATGATTCATGATTCAATTCATGATTCATGATTTATGATTCATGATTTATGATTTGATTCATGATTCATGCTTCAATTCATGATTCATGATTCAATTCATGATTCATGATTCATGATTCAATTCATGATTCATAATTCATGATTCATGATTCAATTCATGATTCATGATTCATGATTCAATTCTTGATACATAATTCATGATTCAATTCATGATTCATGATTCAATTTATAATTCATGATTCATGATTCAATTCATGATTCATGATTCAATTCATGATTCAATTCATGATTCAATTTATGATTCATGATTTATGATTCAATTTATGATTCAATTCATGATTTATGATTCAATTTATGATTCATGATTAATGATTCAATTCATGATTCATGATTCTTGATTCAATTAATGATTCATGATTCATGATTCAATTCATGATTCATAATTCATGATTCATGATTCAATTCATGATTCATGATTCAATTCATGATTCAATTCATGATTCATGATTCATGATTCAATTCATGATTCATGATTCATGATTCAATTCATGATTCATAATTCATGATTCATGATTCAATTCATGATTTATAATTAATGATTCAATTCATAATTCATGATTCAATTCATGATTCGATTCATGATTCAATTCATGAATCATGATTCGATTTATGATTCATGATTCATGATTCATGATTCGATTCATGATTCAATTCATGATTAATGATTCATGATTCAATTCATGATTCATGATTCAATTCATGATTCAATTCATGATTCAATTCATGATTCATGATTTATGATTCAATTTATGATTAAATTCATGATTTATGATTCAATTTATGATTCATGATTAATGATTCAATTCATGATTCAATTCATGATTCATAATTCATGATTCTTGATTCAATTCATGATTCAATTCATGATTCATAATTCATGATTCTTGATTCAATTAATGATTCATGATTCATGATTCAATTCATGATTCATAATTCATGATTCATGATTCAATTCATGATTCATGATTCAATTCATGATTCATGATTCATGATTCCTAATTTATGATTCATGATTCATGATTCAATTCATAATTCATAATTCATGATTTATGATTCAATTCATGATTCATGATTCAATTCATGATTCATGATTCATGATTCAATTCATGATTCATGATTCAATTTATGATTCATTATTCAATTCATGATTCAATTCCTGATTCAATTGATGATTCATGATTCAATTCTTGATTCATGATTCATGATTCAATTCATGATTCATGATTCATGATTCAATTCATGATTCAATTCATGATTCAATTCATGATTCAATTCATGATTCATGATTCAATTCATAATTCATGATTCAACTCTTGATTCATAATTCATGATTCATGGTTCAATTCATGATTCATGATTTATGATTTGATTCATGATTCATGCTTCAATTCATGATTCATGATTCAATTCATGATTCATGATTCATGATTCAATTCATGATTCATAATTCATGATTCATGATTCAATTCATGATTCATGATTCATGATTCAATTTTTGATTCATAATTCATGATTCAATTCATGATTCATGATTCATGATTCGATTCATGATTCATGCTTCAATTCATGATTCATGATTCATGATTCAATTCATGATTCAATTCATGATTCATGATTCAATTCATGATTCATGATTCATGATTCAATTCATAATTCATAATTCATGATTCATGATTCAATTCATGATTCATGATTCATGATTCAATTCATGATTCAATTCATGATTCATGATTCAATTCATGATTCATGATTCATGATTCAATTCATAATTCAATTCATGATTCAATTCATGATTCATGATTCAATTTATAATTCATGATTCATGATTCAATTCATGATTCATGATTCAATTCATGATTCAATTCATGATTCAATTCATGATTCATGATTTATGATTCAATTTATGATTCAATTCATGATTTATGATTCAATTTATGATTCATGATTAATGATTCAATTCATGATTCATGATTCATGATTCTTGATTCAATTAATGATTCATGATTCATGATTCAATTCATGATTCATAATTCATGATTCATGATTCAATTCATGATTCATGATTCATGATTCATAATTCATGATTCATGATTCATGATTCAATTCATAATTCATAATTCATGATTCATGATTCAATTCATGATTCATGATTCAATTCATGATTCATGATTCATGATTCAATTCATGATTCATGATTCAATTTATGATTCATGATTCAATTCATGTTTCAATTCCTGATTCAATTCATAATTCATAATTCATGATTCATGATTCAATTGATGATTCATGATTCAATTGATGATTCATGATTCAATTGATGATTCATGATTCAATTCTTGATTCATGATTCATGATTCAATTCTTGATTCATAATTCATGATTCATGATTCAATTCATGATTCATGATTTATGATTCATGATTTATGATTTGATTCATGATTCATGCTTCAATTCATGATTCATGATTCAATTCATGATTCATGATTCATGATTCAATTCATGATTCATAATTCATGATTCATGATTCAATTCATGATTCATGATTCATGATTCAATTCTTGATACATAATTCATGATTCAATTCATGATTCATGATTCAATTTATAATTCATGATTCATGATTCAATTCATGATTCATGATTCAATTCATGATTCAATTCATGATTCAATTTATGATTCATGATTTATGATTCAATTTATGATTCAATTCATGATTTATGATTCAATTTATGATTCATGATTAATGATTCAATTCATGATTCATGATTCTTGATTCAATTAATGATTCATGATTCATGATTCAATTCATGATTCATAATTCATGATTCATGATTCAATTCATGATTCATGATTCAATTCATGATTCATGATTCATGATTCATAATTCATGATTCATGATTCATGATTCAATTCATAATTCATAATTCATGATTCATGATTCAATTCATGATTCATGATTCAATTCATGATTCATGATTCATGATTCAATTCATGATTCATGATTCAATTTATGATTCATGATTCAATTCATGTTTCAATTCCTGATTCAATTCATAATTCATAATTCATGATTCATGATTCAATTCACGATTCATGATTCAATTCATGAATCATGATTCAATTGATGATTCATGATTCAATTCTTGATTCATGATTCATGATTCAATTCTTGATTCATAATTCATGATTCATGATTCAATTCATGATTCATGATTTATGATTCATGATTTATGATTTGATTCATGATTCATGCTTCAATTCATGATTCATGATTCAATTCATGATTCATGATTCATGATTCAATTCATGATTCATAATTCATGATTCATGATTCAATTCATGATTCATGATTCATGATTCAATTCTTGATACATAATTCATGATTCAATTCATGATTCATGATTCATGATTCGATTCATGATTCATGCTTTAATTCATGATTCAGGATTCAATTCTTGATTCATAATTCATGATTCATGATTCAATTCATGATTTATGATTTGATTCATGATTCATGATTCAATTCATGATTCATGATTCATGAATCAATTCATAATTCATGATTCATGATTCAATTCATTATTTATAATTCATGATTCATGATTCAATTCATGATTCATGATTCAATTCATGATTCATGATTCAATTCATGATTCATAATTCATGATTCATTTCATGATTCATAATTCATGATTCATGATTCAATTCATGATTTATAATTCATGATTCAATTCATGATTCATGATTCAATTTATAATTCGATTCATGATTCAATTCATGAATCATGATTCGATTTATGATTTATGATTCATGATTCATTTCATGATTTATGATTCGATTCATGATTCTTGATTCATGATTCATAATTCGATTCATGATTAATGATTCAATTCATGATTTATGATTCATGATTCAATTCATGATTCATGATTTGATTCATGATTCTTGATTCATGATTCATGATTGGATTCATGATTCAATGCATGATTCATGATTCAATTCATGATTCATGATTCATGATTCATGATTCAATTCATGATTCAATTCATGATTCATGATTCAATTCATGATTCATGATTCAATTCATGATTTGATTAATGATTCAATTCATGATTCCATTCATGATTCATGATTCATGATTCAAATTATGATTCATGATTCATGATTCAATTCATGATTTATGATTCATGATTCAATTCATGATTCATGATTCAATTCATGATTCATGATTCAATTCATGATTCATGAGTCATGATTCGATTCATGATTCATGCTTCAATTCATGATTCATGATTCAATTCGTGATTCATAATTCATGATTCATGATTCAATTCATGATTTATGATTTGATTCATGATTCAATTCATGATTCATGATTCATGAATCAATTCATGATTCATGATTCATGATTCAATTCATGATTCATAATTCATGATTCATGATTCAATTCATGATTCATGATTCAATTCATGATTCAATTCATGATTCATGATTCATGATTCATGATTCATGATTCAATTCATGATTCATGATTCATGATTCAATTCATGATTCATAATTCATGATTCATGATTCAATTCATGATTTATAATTCATGATTCAATTCATGATTCAATTCATGATTCGATTCATGATTCAATTCATGAATCATGATTCGATTTATGATTCATGATTCATGATTCATTTCATGATTCATGATTCGATTCATGATTCTTGAATCATGATTCATGATTCGATTCATGATTCAATTCATGATTCATGATTCAATTCATGATTCAACTCATGATTCAATTCATGATTCATGATTTATGATTCAATTTATGATTCAATTCATGATTTATGATTCAATTTATGATTCATGATTCAATTCATGATTCATAATTCATGATTCATGATTCAATTCATGATTCATGATTCAATTCATGATTCATGATTCATGATTCATAATTAATGATTCATGATTCATGATTCAATTCATAATTCATAATTCATGATTTATGATTCAATTCATGATTCATGATTCAATTCATGATTCATGATTCATGCTTCAATTCATGATTCATGATTCAATTCATGATTCATAATTCATGATTCATGATTCAATTCATTATTCATGATTCATGATTCAATTCTTGATTCATAATTCATGATTCAATTCATGATTCATGATTCATGATTCGTTTCATGATTCATGCTTTAATTCATGATTTATGATTTGATTCATGATTCATGATTCAATTCATGATTCATGATTCATGAATCAATTCATGATTCATGATTCATGATTCATAATTCATGATCCATGATTCAATTCATAATTTATGATTCAATTCATGATTCAATTCATGATTCATGATTCAATTCATGATTCATGATTCAATTCATGATTCATAATTCATGATTCATGATTCAATTCATGATTTATAATTCATGATTCAATTCATGATTCATGATACAATTCATAATTCGATTCATGATTCAATTCATGAATCATGATTCGATTTATGATTTATGATTCATGATTCATTTCATGATTCATGATTCGATTCATGATTCTTGATTCATGATTCATGATTCGATTCATGATTCATGATTCAATTCATGATTTATGATTCATGATTCAATTCATGATTCATGATTTGATTCATGATTCTTGATTCATGATTCAATTCATGATTCATGATTTGATTCATGATTCTTGATTCATGATTCATGATTGGATTCATGATTCATGATTCAATTCATGATTCATGATTCATGATTCATGATTCAATTCATGATTCATGATTCATGATTCAATTCATGATTCATGATTCAATTCATGATTCATGATTCAATTCATGATTCATGATTCAATTCATGATTTGATTAATGATTCAATTCATGATTCGATTCATGATTCATGATTCAAATTATGATTCATGATTCATGATTCAATTCATCCTTCATGATTCATGATTCAATTCATGATTCATGATTCATGTTTCAATTCATGATTCATGATTCAATTCATGATTCAATTTATGATTCAATTCATGATTCATGAATTATGACTCAATTTATGATTCAATTCATGATTTATGATTCAATTTATGATTCATGATTAATGATTCAATTCATGATTCAATTCATGATTCATGATTCAATTCATGATTCATGATTCAATTCATGATTCATGATTCATGATTCATAATTCATGATTCATGAATCATGATTCAATTCATAATTCCTAATTCATGATTTATGATTCAATTCATGATTTATGATTCAATTCATGATACATGATTCATGATTCAATTCATGATTCATGATTCATGATTCAATTTATAATTCATGATTCAATTCATGATTCAATTCCTGATTCAATTGATGGTTCATGATTTAATTCATGATTCATGATTCATGATTCAATTCATGATTCATGATTCATGATTCATGATTCAATTCATGATTCAACTCATGATTCAATTCATGATTCCTGATTGGATTCATGATTCATTATTCAATTCATGATTCATGATTCATGATTCATGATTTAATTCATGATTCATGATTCAAATTATGATTCATGATTCAAATTATGATTCATAATTCATGATTCATGATTCAATTCATGATTCAATTCATGATTCAATTCATGATTCATGATTCGATTCATGATTCATGATTCATGATTCAATTTATGATTCATGATTCATGATTCATGATTCGATTCATGATTCATGATTCATGATTCAATTCATGATTCATGATTCATGATTCAATTCATGATTCATGATTCGATTCATGATTCTTGATTCATGATTCAATTTATGATTCATGATTCATGATTAAATTCATGATTCATGATTCATGATTCAATTCATGATTCATGATTCATAATTCAATTCATGATTCATGATTCGATTCATGATTCATGATTCTTGATTCAATTCATGATTCATGATTCAATTCATGATTCATGATTCAATTCATGATTCATGATTCAATTCATGATTCGATTCATGATTCGATTCATGATTCAATTCATGATTCATGATTCTATTTATGATTCATGATTCATGATTCAATTCATGATTAATGATTCAAGTCATGATTCAATTCATGATTCAATTCATGATTCATGATTCAATTCATGATTCAATTCATGATTCATGATTCAATTCATGATTCAACTCATGATTCAATTCATGATTCATGATTCATGATTCATGATTCAATTCATGATTCATGATTCAATTCATGATTCATGATTCATGATTCATAATTAATGATTCATGATTCATGATTCAATTCATAATTCATAATTCATGATTTATGATTCAATTCATGATTCATGATTCAATTCATGATTCATGATTCATGCTTCAATTCATGATTCATGATTCAATTCATGATTCATAATTCATGATTCATGATTCAATTCATTATTCATGATTCATGATTCATGATTCATAATTCATGATCCATGATTCAATTCATAATTCATGATCCATGATTCAATTCATAATTCATGATTCAATTCATGATTCATGATTCAATTCATGATTCATGATTCAATTCATGATTCATAATTCATGATTCATGATTCAATTCATGATTTATAATTCATGATTCAATTCATGATTCATGATACAATTCATAATTCGATTCATGATTCAATTCATGAATCATGATTCGATTTATGATTTATGATTCATGATTCATTTCATGATTCATGATTCGATTCATGATTCTTGATTCATGATTCATGATTCGATTCATGATTCATGATTCAATTCATGATTTATGATTCATGATTCAATTCATGATTCATGATTTGATTCATGATTCTTGATTCATGATTCAATTCATGATTCATGATTTGATTCATGATTCTTGATTCATGATTCATGATTGGATTCATGATTCATGATTCAATTCATGATTCATGATTCATGATTCATGATTCAATTCATGATTCATGATTCATGATTCAATTCATGATTCATGATTCAATTCATGATTCATGATTCAATTCATGATTCATGATTCAATTCATGATTTGATTAATGATTCAATTCATGATTCGATTCATGATTCATGATTCAAATTATGATTCATGATTCATGATTCAATTCATCCTTCATGATTCATGATTCAATTCATGATTCATGATTCATGTTTCAATTCATGATTCATGATTCAATTCATGATTCAATTTATGATTCAATTCATGATTCATGAATTATGACTCAATTTATGATTCAATTCATGATTTATGATTCAATTTATGATTCATGATTAATGATTCAATTCATGATTCAATTCATGATTCATGATTCAATTCATGATTCATGATTCAATTCATGATTCATGATTCATGATTCATAATTCATGATTCATGAATCATGATTCAATTCATAATTCCTAATTCATGATTTATGATTCAATTCATGATTTATGATTCAATTCATGATTCATGATTCATGATTCAATCATGATTCATGATTCATGATTCATGATTCAATTCATGATTCAACTCATGATTCAATTCATGATTCCTGATTGGATTCATGATTCATTATTCAATTCATGATTCATGATTCATGATTCATGATTTAATTCATGATTCATGATTCAAATTATGATTCATGATTCAAATTATGATTCATAATTCATGATTCATGATTCAATTCATGATTCAATTCATGATTCAATTCATGATTCATGATTCGATTCATGATTCATGATTCAATTTATGATTCATGATTCATGATTCATGATTCGATTCATGATTCATGATTCATGATTCAATTCATGATTCATGATTCATGATTCAATTCATGATTCATGATTCGATTCATGATTCTTGATTCATGATTCAATTTATGATTCATGATTCATGATTAAATTCATGATTCATGATTCATGATTCAATTCATGATTCATGATTCATAATTCAATTCATGATTCATGATTCGATTCATGATTCATGATTCTTGATTCAATTCATGATTCATGATTCAATTCATGAGTCATGATTCAATCATGATTCATGATTCAATTCATGATTCGATTCATGATTCGATTCATGATTCAATTCATGATTCATGATTCTATTTATGATTCATGATTCATGATTCAATTCATGATTAATGATTCAAGTCATGATTCAATTCATGATTCAATCATGATTCATGATTCAATTCATGATTCAATTCATGATTCATGATTCAATTCATGATTCAACTCATGATTCAATTCATGATTCATGATTCATGATTCATGATTCAATTCATGATTCATGATTCAATTCATGATTCATGATTCATGATTCATAATTAATGATTCATGATTCATGATTCAATTCATAATTCATAATTCATGATTTATGATTCAATTCATGATTCATGATTCAATTCATGATTCATGATTCATGCTTCAATTCATGATTCATGATTCAATTCATGATTCATAATTCATGATTCATGATTCAATTCATTATTCATGATTCATGATTCAATTCTTGATTCATAATTCATGATTCAATTCATGATTCATGATTCATGATTCGTTTCATGATTCATGCTTTAATTCATGATTTATGATTTGATTCATGATTCATGATTCAATTCATGATTCATGATTCATGAATCAATTCATGATTCATGATTCATGATTCAATTCATGATTCATAATTCATGATCCATGATTCAATTCATAATTCATGATTCAATTCATGATTCAATTCATGATTCATGATTCAATTCATGATTCATGATTCAATTCATGATTCATAATTCATGATTCATGATTCAATTCATGATTTATAATTCATGATTCAATTCATGATTCATGATACAATTCATAATTCGATTCATGATTCAATTCATGAATCATGATTCGATTTATGATTTATGATTCATGATTCATTTCATGATTCATGATTCGATTCATGATTCTTGATTCATGATTCATGATTCGATTCATGATTCATGATTCAATTCATGATTTATGATTCATGATTTAATTTATGATTCATGATTTGATTCATGATTCTTGATTCATGATTCAATTCATGATTCATGATTTGATTCATGATTCTTGATTCATGATTCATGATTGGATTCATGATTCATCATTCAATTCATGATTCATGATTCATGATTCATGATTCAATTCATGGTTCATGATTCATGATTCAATTCATGATTCATGATTCAATTCATGATTCATGATTCAATTCATGATTTGATTAATGATTCAATTCATGATTCGATTCATGATTCATGATTCAAATTATGATTCATGATTCATGATTCAATTCATCCTTCATGATTCATGATTCAATTCATGATTCATGATTCAATTCATGATTCATGATTCATGTTTCAATTCATGATTCATGATTCAATTCATGATTCAATTTATGATTCAATTCATGATTTATGATTCAATTTATGATTCATGATTAATGATTCAATTCATGATTTATGATTCAATTTATGATTCATGATTAATGATTCAATTCATGATTCAATTCATGATTCATGATTCAATTCATGATTCATGATTCAATTCATGATTCATGATTCATGATTCATAATTCATGATTCATGAATCATGATTCAATTCATAATTCCTAATTCATGATTTATGATTCAATTCATGATTTATGATTCAATTCATGATTCATGATTCATGATTCAATTCATGATTCATGATTCATGATTCAATTTATAATTCATGATTCAATTCATGATTCAATTCCTGATTCAATTGATGGTTCATGATTTAATTCATGATTGATGATTCATGATTCAATTCATGATTCATGATTCATGATTCATGATTCAATTCATGATTCAATTCATGATTCAATTCATGATTCCTGATTGGATTCATGATTCATTATTCAATTCATGATTCATGATTCATGATTCATGATTTAATTCATGATTCATGATTCAAATTATGATTCATGATTCAAATTATGATTCATAATTCATGATTCATGATTCATGATTCAATTCATGATTCAATTCATGATTCAATTCATGATTCATGATTCGATTCATGATTCATGATTCATGATTCAATTTATGATTCATGATTCATGATTCATGATTCATGATTCGATTCATGATTCATGATTCATGATTCAATTCATGATTCATGATTCATGATTCAATTCATGATTCATGATTCGATTCATGATTCTTGATTCATGATTCAATTTATGATTCATGATTCATGATTAAATTCATGATTCATGATTCATGATTCAATTCATGATTCATGATTCATAATTCAATTCATGATTCATGATTCGATTCATGATTCATGATTCTTGATTCAATTCATGATTCATGATTCAATTCATGATTCATGATTCAATTCATGATTCATGATTCAATTCATGATTCGATTCATGATTCGATTCATGATTCAATTCATGATTCATGATTCTATTTATGATTCATGATTCATGATTCAATTCATGATTAATGATTCAAGTCATGATTCAATTCATGATTCAATTCATGATTCATGATTCAATTCATGATTCAATTCATGATTCATGATTCAATTCATGATTCAACTCATGATTCAATTCATGATTCATGATTTATGATTCAATTTATGATTCAATTCATGATTTATGATTCAATTTATGATTCATGATTAATGATTCAATTCATGATTCATAATTCATGATTCTTGATTCAATTAATGATTCATGATTCATGATTCAATTCATGATTCATAATTCATGATTCATGATTCAATTCATGATTCATGATTCAATTCATGATTCATGATTCAATTCATGATTCATGATTCATGATTCATAATTAATGATTCATGATTCATAATTCAATTCATAATTCATAATTCATGATTTATGATTCAATTCATGATTCATGATTCAATTCATGATTCATGATTCATGCTTCAATTCATGATTCATGATTCAATTCATGATTCATGATTCATGATTCAATTCATGATTCATAATTCATGATTAATGATTCAATTCCTGATTCATGATTCATGATTCAATTCTTGATTCATAATTCATGATTCAATTCATGATTCATGATTCATGATTCGATTCATGATTCATGCTTTAATTCATGATTTATGATTTGATTCATGATTCATGATTCAATTCATGATTCATGATTCATGAATCAATTCATGATTCATGATTCATGATTCAATTCATGATTCATAATTCATGATCCATGATTCAATTCATAATTCATGATTCAATTCATGATTCAATTCATGATTCATGATTCAATTCATGATTCATGATTCAATTCATGATTCATAATTCATGATTCAATTCATGATTTATAATTCATGATTCAATTCATGATTCATGATACAATTCATATTTCGATTCATGATTCAATTTATGAATCATGATTCGATTTATGATTTATGATTCATGATTCATTTCATGATTCATGATTCGATTCATGATTCTTGATTCATGATTCATGATTCGATTCATGATTCATGATTCAATTCATGATTTATGATTCATGATTCAATTCATGATTCATGATTTGATTCATGATTCTTGATTCATGATTCAATTAATGATTCATGATTTGATTCATGATTCTTGATTCATGATTCATGATTGGATTCATGATTCATGATTCAATTCATGATTAATGATTCAATTCATGATTTGATTAATGATTCAATTCATGATTCGATTCATGATTCATGATTCATGATTCAAATTATGATTCATGATTCATGATTCAATTCATGATTCATGATTCATGATTCAATTCATGATTCATGATTCAATTCATGATTCATGATTCAATTCATGATTTGATTAATGATTCAATTCATGATTCGATTCATGATTCATGATTCATGATTCAAATTATGATTCATGATTCATGATTCAATTCATCCTTCATGATTCATGATTCAATTCATGATTCATGATTCAATTCATGATTCATGATTCATGATTCAATTCATGATTCATGATTCAATTCATGATTCAATTTATGATTCAATTCATGATTCATGAATTATGACTCAATTTATGATTCAATTCATGATTTATGATTCAATTTATGATTCATGATTAATGATTCAATTCATGATTCAATTCATGATTCATGATTCAATTCATGATTCATGATTCAATTCATGATTCATGATTCATGATTCATAATTCATGATTCATGAATCATGATTCAATTCATAATTCCTAATTCATGATTTATGATTCAATTCATGATTTATGATTCAATTCATGATTCATGATTCATGATTCAATTCATGATTCATGATTCATGATTCAATTTATGATTCATGATTCAATTCATGATTCAATTCCTGATTCAAATGATGGTTCATGATTTAATTCATGATTCATGATTCATGATTCAATTCATGATTCATGATTCATGATTCATGATTCAATTCATGATTCACATCATGATTCAATTCATGATTCATGATTCAATTCATAATTCATGATTCAACTCATGATTCAATTCATGATTCCTGATTGGATTCATGATTCATTATTCAATTCATGATTCATGATTCATGATTCATGATTTAATTCATGATTCAAATTATGATTCATGATTCAAATTATGATTCATAATTCATGATTCATGATTCATGATTCAATTCATGATTCAATTCATGATTCAATTCATGATTCATGATTCGATTCATGATTCATGATTCATGATTCAATTTATGATTCATGATTCATGATTCGATTCATGATTCATGATTCATGATTCAATTCATGATTCATGATTCATGATTCAATTCATGATTCATGATTCGATTCATGATTCTTGATTCATGATTCAATTTATGATTCATGATTCATGATTAAATTCATGATTCATGATTCATGATTCAATTCATGATTCATGATTCATAATTCAATTCATGATTCATGATTCGATTCATGATTCATGATTCTTGATTCAATTCATGATTCATGATTCAATTCATTATTCATGATTCAATTCATGATTCGATTCATGATTCAATTCATGATTCATGATTCAATTCATGATTCATGATTCTATTTATGATTCATGATTCATGATTCAATTCATGATTAATGATTCAAGTCATGATTCAATTCATGATTCAATTCATGATTCATGATTCAATTCATGATTCAATTCATGATTCATGATTCGATTCATAAGTCATGATTCATTTCATGATTCGATTCATGATTCTTGATTCATGATTTATGATTCTATTCATGATTCATGATTCTTGATTCAATTCATGATTCATGATTCATGATTCAATTCATGATTCATGATTCAATTCATTATTTATAATTCATGATTCATGATTCAATTCATGATTCATGATTCATGATTCAATTCAAGATTCAATTCATGATTCATGATTCATGATTCAATTCATGATTCATGATTCATGATTCATTTCATGATTCATAATTCATGATTCATGATTCAATTCATGATTTATAATTCATGATTCAATTCATGATTCATGATTCAATTCATAATTCGATTCATGATTCAATTCATGAATCATGATTCGATTTATGATTTATGATTCATGATTCATTTCATGATTCATGATTCGATTCATGATTCTTGATTCATGATTCATGATTCGATTCATGATTCATGATTCAATTCATGATTTATGATTCATGATTTAATTCATGATTCATGATTTGATTCATGATTCTTGATTCATGATTCATGATTGGATTCATGATTCAATTCATGATTCATGATTCAATTCATGATTCATGATTCATGATTCATGATTCAATTCATGATTCAATTCATGATTCATGATTCAATTCATGATTCATGATTCAATTCATGATTTGATTAATGATTCAATTCATGATTCCATTCATGATTCATGATTCATGATTCAAATTATGATTCATGATTCATGATTCAATTCATGATTTATGATTCATGATTCAATTCATGATTCATGATTCAATTCATGATTCATGATTCAATTCATGATTCATGATTCATGATTCGATTCATGATTCATGCTTCAATTCATGATTCATGATTCAATTCGTGATTCATAATTCATGATTCATGATTCAATTCATGATTTATGATTTGATTCATGAATCAATTCATGATTCATGATTCATGAATCAATTCATGATTCATGATTCATGATTCAATTCATGATTCATAATTCATGATTCATGATTCAATTCATGATTCATGATTCATGATTCAATTCATGATTCAATTCATGATTCATGATTCATGATTCAATTCATGATTCATGATTCATGATTCAATTCATGATTCATAATTCATGATTCATGATTCAATTCATGATTTATAATTCATGATTCAATTCATGATTCGAATCATGATTATATTCATGATTCAATTCATGAATCATGATTCGATTTATGATTCATGATTCATGATTCATTTCATGATTCATGATTCGATTCATGATTCTTGAATCATGATTCATGATTCGATTCATGATTCAATTCATGATTCATGATTCAATTCATGATTCAATTCATGATTCAATTCATAATTCATGATTTATGATTTAATTTATGATTCAATTCATGATTTATGATTCAATTTATGATTCATGATTAATGATTCAATTCATGATTCAATTCATGATTCATAATTCATGATTCTTGATTCAATTAATGATTCATGATTCATGATTCAATTCATGATTCATAATTCATGATTCATGATTCAATTCATGATTCATGATTCAATTCATGATTCATGATTCATGATTCATAATTCATGATTCATGATTCTTGATTCAATTCATAATTCATAATTCATGATTTATGATTCAATTCATGATTCATGATTCAATTCATGATTCATGCTTCAATTCATGATTCATGATTCAATTCATGATTCATGATTCATGATTCAATTCATGATTCATAATTCATGATTCATGATTCAATTCATGATTCATGATTCATGATTCAATTCTTGATTCATAATTCATGATTCAATTCATGATTCATGATTCATGATTCGATTCATGATTCATGCTTTAATTCATGATTTATGATTTGATTCATGATTCATGATTCAATTCATGATTCATGATTCATGAATCAATTCATGATTCATGATTCATGATTCAATTCATGATTCATAATTCATGATCCATGATTCAATTCATAATTCATGATTCAATTCATGATTCAATTCATGATTCATGATTCAATTCATGATTCATGATTCAATTCATGATTCATAATTCATGATTCATGATTCAATTCATGATTTATAATTCATGATTCAATTCATGATTCATGATACAATTCATAATTCGATTCATGATTCAATTCATGAATCATGATTCGATTTATGATTTATGATTCATGATTCATTTCATGATTCATGATTCGATTCATGATTCTTGATTCATGATTCATGATTCGATTCATGATTCATGATTCAATTCATGATTTATGATTCATGATTCAATTCATGATTCATGATTTGATTCATGATTCTTGATTCATGATTCAATTCATGATTCATGATTTGATTCATGATTCTTGATTCATGATTCATGATTGGATTCATGATTCATGATTCAATTCATGATTCATGATTCATGATTCATGATTCAATTCATGATTCATGATTCATGATTCAATTCATGATTCATGATTCAATTCATGATTCATGATTCAATTCATGATTCATGATTCAATTCATGATTTGATTAATGATTCAATTCATGATTCGATTCATGATTCATGATTCATGATTCAAATTATGATTCATGATTCATGATTCAATTCATCCTTCATGATTCATGATTCAATTCATGATTCATGATTCAATTCATGATTCATGATTCATGATTCAATTCATGATTCATGATTCAATTCATGATTCAATTTATGATTCAATTCATGATTCATGAATTATGATTCAATTTATGATTCAATTCATGATTTATGATTCAATTTATGATTCATGATTAATGATTCAATTCATGATTCAATTCATGATTCATGATTCAATTCATGATTCATGATTCAATTCATGATTCATGATTCATGATTCATAATTCATGAATCATGATTCATGATTCAATTCATAATTCCTAATTCATGATTTAGGATTCAATTCATGATTTATGATTGAATTCATGATTCATGATTCATGATTCAATTCATGATTCATGATTCAATTTATGATTCATGATTCAATTCATGATTCAATTCCTGATTCAATTGATGGTTCATGATTTAATTCATGATTCATGATTCATGATTCAATTCATGATTCATGATTCATGATTCAATTCATGATTCAATTCATGATTCAATTCATGATTCATGATTCAATTCATAATTCATGATTCAACTCATGATTCAATTCATGATTCCTGATTGGATTCATGATCATTACTCAATTCATGATTCATGATTCATGATTCATGATTTAATTCATGATTCATGATTCAAATTATGATTCATGATTCAAATTATGATTCATAATTTATGATTCATGATTCATGATTCAATTCATGATTCAATTCATGATTCATGATTCGATTCATGATTCATGATTCATGATTCATGATTCATGATTCGATTCATGATTCATGATTCATGATTCGATTCATGATTCTTGAT
This sequence comes from Mixophyes fleayi, assembly GCF_038048845.1. Classification (NCBI taxonomy): domain Eukaryota; kingdom Metazoa; phylum Chordata; class Amphibia; order Anura; family Limnodynastidae; genus Mixophyes; species Mixophyes fleayi. The sequence goes on from NW_027448269.1 coordinate 23,359, forward strand.
TCATGATTCAATTTATGATTCATGATTCATGATTAAATTCATGATTCATGAGTCATGATTCAATTCATGATTCATGATTCATAATTCAATTCATGATTCATGATTCGATTCATGATTCATGATTCTTGATTCAATTCATGATTCATGATTCAATTCATGATTCATGATTCAATTCATGATTCATGATTCAATTCATGATTCGATTCATGATTCAATTCATGATTCATGATTCGATTTATGATTCATGATTCATGATTCAATCATGATTAATGATTAAAGTCATGATTTAATTCATGATTCATGATTCAATTTATGATTCAATTTATGATTCATGATTCGATTCATAAGTCATGATTCATTTCATGATTCGATTCACGATTCTTGATTCATGATTTATGATTCTATTCATGATTCATGATTCTTGATTCAATTCATGATTCATGATTCATGATTCAATTCATGATTCATGATTCATGATTCAATTCATGATTCATAATTCATGATTCTTGATTCAATTCATGATTCAAGATTCATGATTCATGATTCAATTCATGATTCAATTCATGATTCATGATTCATGATTCAAATTATGATTTATGATTCATGATTCATGATTCAATTCATCATTCATGATTCATCATTCAATTCATGATTCATGATTCGATTCATGATTCATGATTTAATTCATGATTCAATTCATGATTCATGAATAATGATTCAAATTATGATTCATGATTCATGATTCATGATTCAATTCATGATTCATGATTCATGATTCAATTCATGATTCAATTCCTGATTCATGATTCATGATTCAATTCATGATTCATGATTCAATTCATGATTCATAATTCATGATTCATGATTCAATTCATGATTCATGATTCAATGATTCTTGATTCAATTCATGATTCATGATTCATAATTCAATTCATGATTCATGATTCAATTCATGATTCAATTCATGATTCATGATTTAAATTATGATTCATGATTCATGATTCATGATTCAATTCATGATTCATGATTCATGATTCAAATCATGATTCATGATTTAATTCATGATTCGATTCATGATTCAATTCATGATTCGATTCATGATTCAATTCATGATTCGATTCATGATTCAATTCATGATTCATGATTCAATTTATGATTCATGATTCAATTCATGATTAATGATTCAAGTCATGATTCAATTCATGATTCATGATTCAATTCAAGAATCAATTCATGATTCATGATTCGATTCATGAGTCATGATTCATTTAATGATTCAATTCATGATTCATGATTCTTGATTCAATTAATGATTCATGATTCATGATTCAATTCATGATTCATAATTCATGATTCTTGATTCAATTCATGATTCAAGATTCATGATTCATGATTCAATTCATGATTCATGATTCAATTCATGATTCAATTCATGATTCATGATTTATGATTAAAATTATGATTCATGATTCATGATTCAATTCATGATTCATGATTCATGATTCAATTCATGATTCAATTCCTGATTCATGATTCAATTCATGATTCATGATTCAATTCATGATTCATAATTCATGATTCATGATTCAATTCATGATTCATGATTCAATGATTCTTGATTCAATTCATGATTCATGATTCATAATTCAATTCATGATTCATGATTCAATTCATGATTCAATTCATGATTCATGATTTAAATTATGATTCATGATTCATGATTCATGATTCAATTCATGATTCATGATTCATGATTCAAATCATGATTCATGATTCAAATCATGATTCATGATTCAATTCATGATTCGATTCATGATTCAATTCATGATTCATGATTCGATTTATGATTCATGATTCAATTCATGATTAATGATTCAAGTCATGATTCAATTCATGATTCATGATTCAATTCATGAATCAATTCATGATTCATGATTCGATTCATGAGTCATGATTCATTTAATGATTCAATTCATGATTCATGATTCTTGATTCAATTAATGATTCATGATTCATGATTCAATTCATAATTCATAATTCATGATTCATGATTCAATTCATGATTCAAGATTCATGATTCATGATTCAATTCATGATTCATGATTCAATTCATGATTCAATTCATGATTCATGATTTATGATTAAAATTATGATTCATGATTCATGATTCATGATTCAATTCATGATTCATGATTCATGATTCAATTCATGATTCAATTCCTGATTCATGATTCAATTCATGATTCATGATTCAATTCATGATTCATAATTCATGATTCATGATTCAATTCATGATTCATGATTCAATGATTCTTGATTCAATTCATGATTCATGATTCATAATTCAATTCATGATTCATGATTCAATTCATGATTCAATTCATGATTCATGATTTAAATTATGATTCATGATTCATGATTCAATTCATGATTCATGATTCATGATTCAAATCATGATTCATGATTCAATTCATGATTCGATTCATGATTCAATTCATGATTCGATTCATGATTCAATTCATGATTCATGATTCGATTTATGATTCATGATTCATGATTCAATTCATGATTAATGATTCAAGTCATGATTAAATTCATGATTCATGATTCAATTCATGAATCAATTCATGATACATGATTCGATTCATGAGTCATGATTCATTTAATGATTCAATTCACGATTCATGATTCATGATTCTTGATTCAATTAATGATTCATGATTCATGATTCAATTCATAATTCATAATTCATGATTCATGATTCAATTCATGATTCATGATTCAATTCATGATTCATGATTCATGATTCATAATTCATGATTCATGATTCATGATTCAATTCATAATTCATAATTCATGATTCATGATTCAATTCATGATTCATGATTCAATTTATGATTCATGATTCAATTCATGATTCAATTCCTGATTCAATTGATGATTCATGATTCAATTCTTGATTCATGATTCATGATTCAATTCATGATTCATGATTCATGATTCATGATTCAATTCATGATTCAATCATGATTCATGATTCAATTAATAATTCATGATTCAACTCATGATTCAATTCATGATTCCTGATTGGATTCATGATTCATGATTCGATTCATGATTCATGCTTCAATTCATGATTCATGATTCAATTCATGATTCATGATTCATGATTCAATTCATGATTCATGATTTAATTCATGATTCATGATTCATGATTCAATTCTTGATTCATAATTCATGATTCAATTCATGATTCATGATTCATGATTCGATTCATGATTCATGCTTCAATTCATGATTCATGATTCAATTCTTGATTCATAATTCATGATTCATGATTCAATTCATGATTTATGATTTGATTCATGATTCATGATTCAATTCATGATTCATGATTCATGAATCAATTCATGATTCATGATTCATGATTCAATTCATGATTCATAATTCATGATTCATGATTCAATTCATGATTCATGATTCAATTCATGATTCAATTCATGATTCATGATTCATGATTCAATTATGATTCATGATTCATGATTCAATTCATGATTCATAATTCATGATTCATGATTCAATTCATGATTTATAATTCATAATTCAATTCATGATTCATGATTCAATTCATAATTCGATTCATGATTCAATTCATGAATCATGATTCGATTTATGATTTATGATTCATGATTCATTTCATGATTCATGATTCGATTCATGATTCTTGATTCATGATTCATGATTCAATTCATGATTCATGATTCATGATTCAATTCATGATTCATGATTCATGATTCAATTCATGATTCATGATTCAATTCATGATTCATAATTCATGATTCATGATTCAATTCATGATTCGATTCATGATTCAATTCATGAATCATGATTCGATTTATGATCATGATTAATGATTCATTTCATGATTCATGATTCGATTCATGATTCTTGAATCATTATTCATGATTCGATTCATGATTAAATTCATGATTCAATTCATGATTCATGATTCAATCATGATTCAATTCATGATTCATGATTTATAATTCAATTTATGATTCAATTCATGATTTATGATTCAATTTATGATTCATGATTAATGATTCAATTCATGATTCAATTCATGATTCATGATTCATGATTCTTAATTCAATTAATGATTCATGATTCATGATCAATTCATGATTCATAATTCATGATTCATGATTCAATTCATGATTCAATTCATGAATCATGATTCATGATTCATAATTAATGATTCATGATTCATGATTCGATTCATAATTCATAATTCATGATTTATGATTCAATTCATGATTCATGATTCAATTCATGATTCATGATTCATGACTCAATTCATGATTCATGATTCAATTTATGATTCATGATTCAATTCATGATTCAATTCCTGATTCAATTGATGATTCATGATTCAATTCTTGATTCATGATTCATGATTCAATTCATGATTCATGATTCATGATTCAATTCATGATTCAATTTATGATTCAATTCATGATTCATGATTCAATTCATGATTCGATTCATGATTCAATTCATGAATCATCATTCGATTTATGATTCATGATTCATGATTCATTTCATGATTCATGATTCGATTCATGATTCTTGAATCATGATTCATGATTCGATTCATGATTCAATTCATGATTCATGATTCATGATTCAATTCATGATTCATGATTCAATTCATGATTCAATTTATGATTCAATTCATGATTTATGATTCAATTTATGATTCCTGATTAATGATTCAATTCATGATTCAATTCATGATTCATGATTCATGATTCTTGATTCAATTAATGATTCATGATTCAATTCATGATTCATAATTCATGATTCATGATTCAATTCATGATTCATGATTCAATTCATGATTCATGATTCATAATTCATGATTCATGATTCATGATTCAATTCATAATTCATAATTCATGATTCATGATTCAATTCATGATTCATGATTCAATTCATGATTCATGATTCATGATTCAATTCATGATTCATGATTCAATTTATGATTCATGATTCAATTGATGATTCAATTCCTGATTCAATTGATGATTCATGATTCAATTCTTGATTCATGATTCATGATTTAATTCATGATTCATGATTCATGATTAATGATTCAATTCATGATTCAATTCATGATTTAATTCATGATTCAATTCATGATTCATGATTCAATTCATAATTCATGATTCAACTCATGATTCAATTCATGATTCATGATTGGATTCATGATTCATAATTCGATTCATGATTCATGCTTCAATTCATGATTCATGATTCAATTCCCGATTCATAATTTATGATTCATGATTCAATTCATGATTCATGATTTATGATTTGATTCATGATTCATGCTTCAATTCATGATTCATGATTCAATTCATGATTCATGATTCAATTCATGATTCATGATTCATGATTTAATTCATGATTCATGATTTAATTCATGATTCATAATTCATGATTCATGATTCAATTCAAGATTCATGATTCATGATTCAATTCTTGATTCATAATTCATGAATCAATTCATGATTCATGATTCATGATTCGATTCATGATTCAATTCATGATTCATGATTCATGATTCGATTCATGATTCATGCTTCAATTCATGATTCATGATTCAATTCTTGATTCATGATTCAATTCATGATTCATGATTCATGAATCAATTCATGATTCATGATTCAATTCATAATTCGATTCATGATTCAATTCATGAATCATGATTCGATTTATGATTTATGATTCATGATTCATTTCATGATTCATGATTCGATTCATGATTCTTGATTCATGATTCATGATTGGATTCATGATTCATGATTCAATTCATGATTCATGATTCATGATTCATGATTCAATTCATGATTCAATTCATGATTCATGATTCAATTCATGATTCATGATTCAATTCATGATTTGATTAATGATTCAATTCATGATTCCATTCATGATTCATGATTCAAATTATGATTCATGATTCATGATTCAATTCATGATTTATGATTCATGATTCAATTCATGATTCAAGATTCAATTCATGATTCATGATTCATTAATTCAATTCATGATTCATGATTCATTTCATGATTCATGCTTCAATTCATGATTCATGATTCAATTCGTGATTCATAATTCATGATTCATGATTCAATTCATGATTTATGATTTGATTCATGATTCAATTCATGATTCATGATTCATGATTCATGATTCAATTCATGATTCATAATTCATGATTCATGATTCAATTCATGATTCATGATTCAATTCCTGATTCAATTCATGATTCATGATTCATGATTCAATTCATGATTCATAATTCATGATTCATGATTCAATTCATGATTTATAATTAATGATTCAATTCATGATTCATGATTCAATTCATGATTCGATTCATGATTCAATTCATGAATCATGATTCGATTTATGATTCATGATTCATGATTCATGATTCGATTCATGATTCAATTCATGATTAATGATTCATGATTCAATTCATGATTCATGATTCAATTCATGATTCAATTCATGATTCAATTCATGATTCATGATTTATGATTCAATTTATGATTAAATTCATGATTTATGATTCAATTTATGATTCATGATTAATGATTCAATTCATGATTCAATTCATGATTCATAATTCATGATTCTTGATTCAATTCATGATTCAATTCATGATTCATAATTCATGATTCTTGATTCAATTAATGATTCATGATTCATGATTCAATTCATGATTCATAATTCATGATTCATGATTCAATTCATGATTCATGATTCAATTCATGATTCATGATTCATGATTCCTAATTTATGATTCATGATTCATGATTCAATTCTTAATTCATAATTCATGATTTATGATTCAATTCATGATTCATGATTCAATTCATGATTCATGATTCATGATTCAATTCATGATTCATGATTCAATTTATGATTCATTATTCAATTCATGATTCAATTCCTGATTCAATTGATGATTCATGATTAAATTCTTGATTCATGATTCATGATTCAATTCATGATTCATGATTCATGATTCATGATTCAATTCATGATTCAATTCATGATTCAATTCATGATTCATGATTCAATTCATAATTCATGATTCAACTCTTGATTCATAATTCATGATTCATGGTTCAATTCATGATTCATGATTTATGATTTGATTCATGATTCATAATTCATGATTCATGATTCAATTCATGATTCATGATTCATGATTCGGTTCATGATTCATGCTTCAATTCATGATTCATGATTCATGATTCAATTCATGATTCAATTCATGATTCATGATTTAATTCATGATTCATGATTCATGATTCAATTCATAATTCATAATTCATGATTCATGATTCAATTCATGATTCATGATTCATGATTCAATTCATGATTCAATTCATGATTCATGATTCAATTCATGATTCATGATTCATGATTCAATTCATAATTCAATTCATGATTCAATTCATGATTCATGATTCAATTTATAATTCATGATTCATGATTCAATTCATGATTCATGATTCAATTCATGATTCAATTCATGATTCAATTCATGATTCATGATTTATGATTCAATTTATGATTCAATTCATGATTTATGATTCAATTTATGATTCATGATTAATGATTCAATTCATGATTCATGATTCATGATTCTTGATTCAATTAATGATTCATGATTCATGATTCAATTCATGATTTATAATTCATGATTCATGATTCAATTCATGATTTATGATTTAAATTATGATTCATGATTCATGATTCATGATTCAATTCATGATTCATGATTTAATGATTCTTGATTCAATTCATGATTCATGATTCATAATTCAATTCATGATTCAATTCATGATTCATGATTTAAATTATGATTCATGATTCATGATTCATGATTCAATTCATGATTCATGATTCATGATTCAAATCATGATTCATGATTCAATTCATGATTCGATTCATGATTCAATTCATGACTCGATTCATGATTCAATTCATGATTCATGATTCGATTTATGATTCATGATTCATGATTCGATTCATGAGTCATGATTCATTTCATGATTCAATTCATGATTCATGATTCATGATTCTTGATTCAATTAATGATTCATGATTCATGATTCAATTCATGATTCATAATTCATGATTCATGATTCAATTCATGATTCATGATTCAATTCATGATTCATGATTCATGATTCATAATTCATGATTCATGATTCAATTCATAATTCATAATTCATGATTCATGATTCAATTCATTATTCATGATTCAATTCATGATTCATGATTCATGATTCAATTCATGATTCATGATTCAATTTATGATTCATGATTCAATTCATGATCCAATTCCTGATTCAATTGATGATTCATGATTCAATTCTTGATTCATGATTCATGATTCAATTCATGATTCATGATTCAATTCATGATTCAATTCATGATTCAATTCATGATTCATGATTCAATTAATAATTCATGATTCAACTCATGATTCAATTCATGATTCATGATTCAATTAATAATTCATGATTCAACTCATGATTCATGATTCAATTCATGATTCATGATTCATGATTCATGATTCAATTCATGATTCATGATTTATGATTTGATTCATGATTCATGCTTCAATTCATGATTCATGATTCATGATTCAATTCATGATTCATAATTCATGATTCAATTCATGATTCATGATTCATGATTCGATTCATGATTCATGATTGGATTCATGATTCATGATTCAATTCATGATTCATGCTTCAATTCATGATTCATGATTCAATTCTTGATTCATAATTCATGATTCATGATTCAATTCATGATTCATGATTTATGATTTGATTCATGATTCATGCTTCAATTCATGATTCATGATTCAATTCATGATTCATGATTCATGATTCAATTCATGATTCATAATTCATAATTCATGATTTATGATTCAATTCTTGATTCATAATTCATGATTCAATTCATGATTCATGATTCATGATTCGATTCATGATTCATGATTCGATTCATGATTCATGATTCATGATTCAATTCATGATTTATGATTTGATTCATGATTCATGATTCAATTCATGATTCATGATTCATGAATCAAATTATGACTCATGATTCATGATTCAATTCATGATTCATAATTCATGATTCATGATTCAATTCATGATTCATGATTCAATTAATAATTCATGATTCAACTCATGATTCAATTCATGATTCCTGATTGGATTCATGATTCATGATTCGATTCATGATTCATGCTTCAATTCATGATTCATGATTCAATTCTTGATTCATAATTCATGATTCATGATTCAATTCATGATTCATGATTTATGATTTGATTCATGATTCATGCTTCAATTCATGATTCATGATTCAATTCATGATTCATGATTCATGATTCAATTCATGATTCATAATTCATGATTCATGATTTATGATTCAATTCTTGATTCATAATTCATGATTCAATTCATGATTCATGATTCGATTCATGATTCATGATTCAATTCATGATTCATGATTCATGATTCGATTCATGATTCATGATTCATGATTCAATTCATGATTTATGATTTGATTCATGATTCATGATTCAATTCATGATTCATGAATCAATTCATGATTCATGATTCATGATTCAATTCATGATTAATAATTCATGATTCATGATTCAATTCATGATTCATGATTCATGATTCAATTCATGATTCAATTCATGATTCATGATTCATGATTCAATTTATGATTCATGATTCATGATTCAATTCATGATTCATAATTCATGATTCATGATTCAATTCATGATTTATAATTCATGATTCAATTCATGATTCATGATTCAATTTATAATTCGATTCATGATTCAATTCATGAATCATGATTCGATTTATGATTTATGATTCATGATTCATTTCATGATTCATGATTCGATTCATGATTCTTGATTCATGATTCATGATTCGATTCATGATTCATGATTCAATTCATGATTTATAATTCATGATTCAATTCATGATTCATGATTTGATTCATGATTCATGATTTGATTCATGATTCTTGATTCATGATTCATGATTGGATTCATGATTCATGATTCAATTCATGATTCATGATTCATGATTCAATTCATGATTCATGATTCATGATTCAATTCATGATTCATGATTCAATTCATGATTCATGATTCAATTCATGATTTGATTAATGATTCAATTCATGATTCGATTCATGATTCATGATTCATGATTTAAATTATGATTCATGATTCATGCTTCAATTCATGATTCATGATTCAATTCTTGATTCATAATTCATGATTCATGGTTCAATTCATGATTTATGATTTGATTCATGATTCAATTCATGATTCATGATTCATGAATCAATTCATGATTCATGATTCAATTCATGTTTCATAATTCATGATTCATGATTCAATTCATGATTCATGATTCATGATTCAATTCATGATTCATGATTCATGATTCAATTCATGATTCATGATTCATGATTCAATTCATGATTCAATTCATGATTCAATTCATGATTCAATTCATGATTTATGATTCAATTCATGATTCAATTCATGATTCAATTCATGATTCATGATTTATGATTCAATTTATGATTCAATTCATGATTTATGATTCAATTCATGATTCATGATTCTTGATTCAATTAATGATTCATGATTCATGATTCAATTCATGATTCATAATTCATGATTCATGATTCATGATTCGATTCATAATTCATGATTTATGATTCAATTCATGATTCATGATTCAATTCATAATTCATGATTCATGATTCAATTCATGATTCATGATTGAATTTATGATTCATGATTCAATTCATGATTCAATTCCTGATTCAATTGATGATTCATGATTCAATTCTTGATTCATGATTCATGATTCAATTCATGATTCATGATTCATGATTCAATTCATGATTCAATACATGATTCAATTCATGATTCAAGATTCAATTCATAATTCATGATTCAACTCATGATTCAATCCATGATTCCTGATTGGATTCATGATTCATGATTCAATTCATGATTCATGATTCAATTTATGATTCATGATTCATGATTCAATTCATGATTTATAATTCATGATTCATGATTCAATTCATAATTCATAATTTATGATTCATAATTCAATTCATGATTCATGATTCAATTCATGATTCATGATCCAATTTATGATTCATGATTTAATTCATGATTCAATTGCTGATTCAATTCATGATTCATGATTCAATTCATGAATTATGATTCATCATTCAATTCATGATTCATGATTCAATTCATGATTCAATTCATGATTCAATTCATGATTCATCATTCAATTCATGATTCATGATTCAATTCATGATTCAATTCATGATTCAATTCATGATTCATGATTCAATTCATAATTCATGATTCAATTCATGATTCATGATTCGATTCATGATTCATGATTTTATCCATGATTTAATTTATGATTCATGAGTCCTGATTCGATTCATGATTCATGATTCATGATTTAATTCATGATTCATGATTCATGATTCATGATTCAATTTATGATTCATGATTCATGATTCATGATTCAATTCATGATTCATAATTAATGATTCGATTCATGATTCATGATTCAATTTATAATTCATGATTCATGATTCAATTCATGATTAATGATTGGATTTATGATTCATAATTCATGATTCAATTCATGATTCATCATTCATGATTCAATTCATGATTCATGATTCATCATTTAATTCATGATTCAATTCATGATTCATGATTCAATTCATGATTCATGATTCATGATTTATGATTCAATTCATGATTCATGATTCAATTCATGATTCAATTCATGATTCATGATTCATGATTCAATTGATGATTCAATTCATGAATCATGATTCGTTTTATGATTTATGATTCATGATTCATTTCATGATTCATGATTCGATTCATGATTCTTGATTCATGATTCATGATTCGATTCATGATTCATGAATCAATTTATGATTTATGATTCATGATTCAATTCATGATTCATGATTTGATTTATGATTCTTGATTCATGATTCATGATTGGATTCATGATTCATGATTCAATTCATGATTCATGATTCATGATTCATGATTCAATTCATGATTCATGATTCATGATTCAGTTCATGAGTCATGATTCAATTCATGATTCATGATTCAATTCATGATTTGATTAATGATTCAATTCATGATTCGATTCATGATTCATGATTCAAATACTGATTCATGATTCATGATTCAAATCATGATTCATGCTTCAATTCTTGATTCATAATTCATGATTCATGATTCAATTCTTGATTCATAATTCATGATTCATGATTCAATTCGTGATTCTTGATTTATGATTTGATTCATGATTCATGATTCAATTCATGATTCATGAATCAATTCATGATTCATGATTCATGATTCAATTCATGATTCATAATTCATGATTCATGATTCAATTCATGATTCATGATTCAATTCTTGATTCATAATTCATGATTCAATTCATTAATCATGATTCATGATTCGATTCATGATTCATGCTTCAATTCATGATTCATGATTCAATTCTTGATTCATAATTCATGATTAATGATTCAATTCATGATTTATGATTTGATTCATGATTCAATTCATGATTCATGATTCATGAATCAATTCATGATTCATGATTCATGATTCAATTCATGATTCATAATTCATGATTCATGATTCAATTCATGATTCATGATTCAATTCATGATTCATGATTCATGATTCATGATTCAATTCATGATTCATGATTCATGATTCAATTCATGATTCATAATTCATGATTCATGATTCAATTCATGATTTATAATTCATAATTCAATTCATGATTCATGATTCAATTCATGATTCGATTCATGATTCAATTCATGAATCATATTTCGATTTATGATTCATGATTCATGATTCATTTCATGATTCATGATTCGATTCATGATTCTTGAATCATGATTCATGATTCGATTCATGATTCAATTCATGATTCATGATTCATGATTCATGATTCAATTCATGATTCAATTCATGATTCTTGATTCATGATTCAATTCATGATTCATGATTCATGATTCAATTCATGATTCATAATTCATGATTCATGATTCAATTCATGATTCATAATTCATGAATCATGATTCAATTCATGATTCGATTCATGATTCAATTCATGAATCATGATTCGATTTATGATTCATAATTCATGAATCATGATTCAATTCATGATTCGATTCATGATTCAATTCATGAATCATGATTCGATTTATGATTCATGATTCATGATTCATTTCATGATTCATGATTCGATTCATGATTCTTGAATCATGATTCATGATTCGATTCATGATTAAATTCATGATTCATGATTCATGATTCAATTCATGATTCATGATTCAATTCATGATTCAATTCATGATTCATGATTTATAATTCAATTTATGATTCAATTCATGATTTATGATTCAATTTATGATTCATGATTAATGATTCAATTCATGATTCAATTCATGATTCATGATTCATAAATCTTGATTCAATTAATGATTCATGATTCATGATTCAATTCATGATTCATAATTCATGATTCATGATTCAATTCATGATTCAATTCATGATTCATGATTCATGATTCATAATTAATGATTCATGATTCATGATTCGATTCATAATTCATAATTCATGATTTATGATTCAATTCATGATTCATGATTCATGATTCATGACTCAATTCATGATTCATGATTCAATTTATGATTCATGATTCAATTCATGATTCAATTCCTGATTCAATTGATGATTCATGATTCAATTCTTGATTCATGATTCATGATTCAATTCATGATTCATGATTCATGATTCAATTCATGATTCAATTTATAATTCAATTCATGATTCATGATTCAATTCATGATTCGATTCATGATTCAATTCATGAATCATCATTCGATTTATGATTCATGATTCATGATTCATTTCATGATTCATGATTCGATTCATGATTCTTGAATCATGATTCATGATTCGATTCATGATTCAATTCATGATTCATGATTCAAGATTCAATTCATGATTCATGATTCAATTCATGATTCAATTTATGATTCAATTCATGATTTATGATTCAATTTATGATTCATGATTAATGATTCAATTCATGATTCAATTCATGATTCATGATTCATGATTCTTGATTCAATTAATGATTCATGATTCAATTCATGATTCATAATTCATGATTCATGATTCAATTCATGATTCATGATTCAAAATTCATGATTCATGATTCATGATTCAATTCATAATTCATAATTCATGATTCATGATTCAATTCATGATTCATGATTCAATTCATGATTCATGATTCATGATTCAATTCATGATTCATGATTCAATTTATGATTCATGATTCAATTGATGATTCAATTCCTGATTCAATTGATGATTCATGATTCAATTCTTGATTCATGATTCATGATTCAATTCATGATTCATGATTCATGATTCATGATTCAATTCATGATTCAATTCATGATTTAATTCATGATTCAATTCATGATTCATGATTCAATTCATAATTCATGATTCAACTCATGATTCAATTCATGATTCATGATTGGATTCATGATTCATAATTCGATTCATGATTCATGCTTCAATTCATGATTCATGATTCAATTCCCGATTCATAATTTATGATTCATGATTCAATTCATGATTCATGGTTTATGATTTGATTCATGATTCATGCTTCAATTCATAATTCATGATTCAATTCATGATTCATGATTCAATTCATGATTCATGATTCATGATTTAATTCATGATTCATGATTTAATTCATAAATCATAATTCATGATTCATGATTCAATTCAAGATTCATGATTCATGATTCAATTCTTGATTCATAATTCATGAATCAATTCATGATTCATGATTCATGATTCGATTCATGATTCAATTCATGATTCATTATTCATGATTCGATTCATGATTCATGATTCATGAATCAATTCATGATTCATGATTCATGATTCAATTCATGATTCATAATTCATGATTCATGATTCATAATTCATGATTCATGATTCAATTCATGATTTATAATTCATGATTCAATTCATGATTCATGATTCAATTCATAATTCGATTCATGATTCAATTCATGAATCATGATTCGATTTATGATTTATGATTCATGATTCATTTCATGATTCATGATTCGATTCATGATTCTTGATTCATGATTCATGATTCGATTCATGATTCATGATTCAATTCATGATTTATGATTCATGATTCAATTCATGATTCATGATTTGATTCATGATTCTTGATTCATGATTCATGATTGGATTCATGATTCATGATTCAATTCATGATTCATGATTCATGATTCAATTCATGATTCAATTCATGATTCATGATTCAATTCATGATTCATGATTCAATTCATGATTTGATTAATGATTCAATTCATGATTCCATTCATGATTCATGATTCAAATTATGATTCATGATTCATGATTCAATTCATGATTTATGATTCATGATTCAATTCATGATTCATGATTCAATTCATGATTCATGATTCAATTCATGATTCATGATTCATTTCATGATTCATGCTTCAATTCATGATTCATGATTCAATTCGTGATTCATAATTCATGATTCATGATTCAATTCATGATTTAATTCATGATTCATGATTCATGATTCTTGATTCAATTCATGATTCATGATTCAATTCATAATTCATAATTCATGATTCAATTCATGATTCATGATTCAATTCATGATTCATGATTCAATTCATGATTCATGATTCAATTTATGATTCATGATTCAATTGATGATTCAATTCCTGATTCAATTGATGATTCATGATTCAATTCTTGATTCATGATTCATGATTCAATTCATGATTCATGATTCATGATTCATGATTCAATTCATGATTCAATTCATGATTTAATTCATGATTCAATTCATGATTCATGATTCAATTCATAATTCATGATTCAACTCATGATTCAATTCATGATTCATGATTGGATTCATGATTCATAATTCGATTCATGATTCATGCTTCAATTCATGATTCATGATTCAATTCCCGATTCATAATTTATGATTCATGATTCAATTCATGATTCATGATTTATGATTTGATTCATGATTCATGCTTCAATTCATAATTCATGATTCAATTCATGATTCATGATTCAATTCATGATTCATGATTTAATTCATGATTCATGATTTAATTCATAAATCATAATTCATGATTCATGATTCAATTCAAGATTCATGATTCATGATTCAATTCTTGATTCATAATTCATGAATCAATTCATGATTCATGATTCATGATTTGATTCATGATTCAATTCATGATTCATGATTCATGATTCGATTCATGATTCATGCTTCAATTCATGATTCATGATTCAATTCTTGATTCATAATTCATGATTCATGATTCAATTCATGATTTATGATTTGATTCATGATTCATGATTCAATTCATGATTCATGATTCATGAATCAATTCATGATTCATGATTCATGATTCAATTCATGATTCATAATTCATGATTCATGATTCATAATTCATGATTCATGATTCAATTCATGATTTATAATTCATGATTCAATTCATGATTCATGATTCAATTCATAATTCGATTCATGATTCAATTCATGAATCATGATTCGATTTATGATTTATGATTCATGATTCATTTCATGATTCATGATTCGATTCATGATTCTTGATTCATGATTCATGATTCGATTCATGATTCATGATTCAATTCATGATTTATGATTCATGATTCAATTCATGATTCATGATTTGATTCATGATTCTTGATTCATGATTCATGATTGGATTCATGATTCATGATTCAATTCATGATTCATGATTCATGATTCATGATTCAATTCATGATTCAATTCATGATTCATGATTCAATTCATGATTCATGATTCAATTCATGATTTGATTAATGATTCAATTCATGATTCCATTCATGATTCATGATTCAAATTATGATTCATGATTCATGATTCAATTCATGATTTATGATTCATGATTCAATTCATGATTCATGATTCAATTCATGATTCATGATTCATGATTCAATTCATGATTCATGATTCATTTCATGATTCATGCTTCAATTCATGATTCATGATTCAATTCGTGATTCATAATTCATGATTCATGATTCAATTCATGATTTATGATTTGATTCATGATTCAATTCATGATTCATGATTCATGATTCATGATTCAATTCATGATTCATAATTCATGATTCATGATTCAATTCATGATTCATGATTCAATTCATGATTCAATTCATGATTCATGATTCATGATTCAATTCATGATTCATGATTCATGATTCAATTCATGATTCATAATTCATGATTCATGATTCAATTCATGATTTATAATTAATGATTCAATTCATAATTCATGATTCAATTCATGATTCGATTCATGATTCAATTCATGAATCATGATTCGATTTATGATTCATGATTCATGATTCATGATTCGATTCATGATTCAATTCATGATTAATGATTCATGATTCAATTCATGATTCATGATTCAATTCATGATTCAATTCATGATTCAATTCATGATTCATGATTTATGATTCAATTTATGATTAAATTCATGATTTATGATTCAATTTATGATTCATGATTAATGATTCAATTCATGATTCAATTCATGATTCATAATTCATGATTCTTGATTCAATTCATGATTCAATTCATGATTCATAATTCATGATTCTTGATTCAATTAATGATTCATGATTCATGATTCAATTCATGATTCATAATTCATGATTCATGATTCAATTCATGATTCATGATTCAATTCATGATTCATGATTCATGATTCCTAATTTATGATTCATGATTCATGATTCAATTCATAATTCATAATTCATGATTTATGATTCAATTCATGATTCATGATTCAATTCATGATTCATGATTCATGATTCAATTCATGATTCATGATTCAATTTATGATTCATTATTCAATTCATGATTCAATTCCTGATTCAATTGATGATTCATGATTCAATTCTTGATTCATGATTCATGATTCAATTCATGATTCATGATTCAATTCATGATTCAATTCATGATTCAATTCATGATTCAATTCATGATTCATGATTCAATTCATAATTCATGATTCAACTCTTGATTCATAATTCATGATTCATGGTTCAATTCATGATTCATGATTTATGATTTGATTCATGATTCATGCTTCAATTCATGATTCATGATTCAATTCATGATTCATAATTCATGATTCATGATTCAATTCATGATTCATAATTCATGAATCATGATTCAATTCATGATTCGATTCATGATTCAATTCATGAATCATGATTCGATTTATGATTCATAATTCATGAATCATGATTCAATTCATGATTCGATTCATGATTCAATTCATGAATCATGATTCGATTTATGATTCATGATTCATGATTCATTTCATGATTCATGATTCGATTCATATTTCTTGAATCATGATTCATGATTCGATTCATGATTAAATTCATGATTCATGATTCATGATTCAATTCATGATTCATGATTCAATTCATGATTCAATTCATGATTCATGATTTATAATTCAATTTATGATTCAATTCATGATTTATGATTCAATTTATGATTCATGATTAATGATTCAATTCATGATTCAATTCATGATTCATGATTCATAAATCTTGATTCAATTAATGATTCATGATTCATGATTCAATTCATGATTCATAATTCATGATTCATGATTCAATTCATGATTCAATTCATGATTCATGATTCATGATTCATAATTAATGATTCATGATTCATGATTCGATTCATAATTCATAATTCATGATTTATGATTCAATTCATGATTCATGATTCAATTCATGATTCATGATTCATGACTCAATTCATGATTCATGATTCAATTTATGATTCATGATTCAATTCATGATTCAATTCCTGATTCAATTGATGATTCATGATTCAATTCTTGATTCATGATTCATGATTCAATTCATGATTCATGATTCATGATTCAATTCATGATTCAATTTATAATTCAATTCATGATTCATGATTCAATTCATGATTCGATTCATGATTCAATTCATGAATCATCATTCGATTTATGATTCATGATTCATGATTCATTTCATGATTCATGATTCGATTCATGATTCTTGAATCATGATTCATGATTCGATTCATGATTCAATTCATGATTCATGATTCAAGATTCAATTCATGATTCATGATTCAATTCATGATTCAATTTATGATTCAATTCATGATTTATGATTCAATTCATGATTCAATTCCTGATTCAATTGATGATTCATGATTCAATTCTTGATTCATGATTCATGATTCAATTCATGATTCATGATTCATGATTCAATTCATGATTCAATTTATAATTCAATTCATGATTCATGATTCAATTCATGATTCGATTCATGATTCAATTCATGAATCATCATTCGATTTATGATTCATGATTCATGATTCATTTCATGATTCATGATTCGATTCATGATTCTTGAATCATGATTCATGATTCGATTCATGATTCAATTCATGATTCATGATTCAAGATTCAATTCATGATTCATGATTCAATTCATGATTCAATTTATGATTCAATTCATGATTTATGATTCAATTTATGATTCATGATTAATGATTCAATTCATGATTCAATTCATGATTCATGATTCTTGATTCAATTAATGATTCATGATTCAATTCATGATTCATAATTCATGATTCATGATTCAATTCATGATTCATGATTCAATTCATGATTCATGATTCATAATTCATGATTCATGATTCATGATTCAATTCATAATTCATAATTCATGATTCATGATTCAATTCATGATTCATGATTCAATTCATGATTCATGATTCATGATTCAATTCATGATTCATGATTCAATTTATGATTCATGATTCAATTGATGATTCAATTCCTGATTCAATTGATGATTCATGATTCAATTCTTGATTCATGATTCATGATTCAATTCATGATTCATGATTCATGATTCATGATTCAATTCATGATTCAATTCATGATTTAATTCATGATTCAATTCATGATTCATGATTCAATTCATAATTCATGATTCAACTCATGATTCAATTCATGATTCATGATTGGATTCATGATTCATAATTCGATTCATGATTCATGCTTCAATTCATGATTCATGATTCAATTCCCGATTCATAATTTATGATTCATGATTCAATTCATGATTCATGGTTTATGATTTGATTCATGATTCATGCTTCAATTCATAATTCATGATTCAATTCATGATTCATGATTCAATTCATGATTCATGATTCATGATTTAATTCATGATTCATGATTTAATTCATAAATCATAATTCATGATTCATGATTCAATTCAAGATTCATGATTCATGATTCAATTCTTGATTCATAATTCAAGAATCAATTCATGATTCATGATTCATGATTCGATTCATGATTCAATTCATGATTCATGATTCATGATTCGATTCATGATTCATGCTTCAATTCATGATTCATGATTCAATTCTTGATTCATAATTCATGATTCATGATTCAATTCATGATTTATGATTTGATTCATGATTCATGATTCAATTCATGATTCATGATTCATGAATCAATTCATGATTCATGATTCATGATTCAATTCATGATTCATAATTCATGATTCATGATTCATAATTCATGATTCATGATTCAATTCATGATTTATAATTCATGATTCAATTCATGATTCATGATTCAATTCATAATTCGATTCATGATTCAATTCATGAATCATGATTCGATTTATGATTTATGATTCATGATTCATTTCATGATTCATGATTCGATTCATGATTCTTGATTCATGATTCATGATTCGATTCATGATTCATGATTCAATTCATGATTTATGATTCATGATTCAATTCATGATTCATGATTTGATTCATGATTCTTGATTCATGATTCATGATTGGATTCATGATTCATGATTCAATTCATGATTCATGATTCATGATTCATGATTCAATTCATGATTCAATTCATGATTCATGATTCAATTCATGATTCATGATTCAATTCATGATTTGATTAATGATTCAATTCATGATTCCATTCATGATTCATGATTCAAATTATGATTCATGATTCATGATTCAATTCATGATTTATGATTCATGATTCAATTCATGATTCATGATTCAATTCATGATTCATGATTCAATTCATGATTCATGATTCAATTCATGATTCATGATTCATTTCATGATTCATGCTTCAATTCATGATTCATGATTCAATTCGTGATTCATAATTCATGATTCATGATTCAATTCATGATTCAATTCATGATTCATGATTCATGATTCTTGATTCAATTCATGATTCATGATTCAATTCATAATTCATAATTCATGATTCATGATTCAATTCATGATTCATGATTCAATTCATGATTCATGATTCATGATTCAATTCATGATTCATGATTCAATTTATGATTCATGATTCAATTGATGATTCAATTCCTGATTCAATTGATGATTCATGATTCAATTCTTGATTCATGATTCATGATTCAATTCATGATTCATGATTCATGATTCATGATTCAATTCATGATTCAATTCATGATTTAATTCATGATTCAATTCATGATTCATGATTCAATTCATAATTCATGATTCAACTCATGATTCAATTCATGATTCATGATTGGATTCATGATTCATAATTCGATTCATGATTCATGCTTCAATTCATGATTCATGATTCAATTCCCGATTCATAATTTATGATTCATGATTCAATTCATGATTCATGATTTATGATTTGATTCATGATTCATGCTTCAATTCATAATTCATGATTCAATTCATGATTCATGATTCAATTCATGATTCATGATTTAATTCATGATTCATGATTTAATTCATAAATCATAATTCATGATTCATGATTCAATTCAAGATTCATGATTCATGATTCAATTCTTGATTCATAATTCATGAATCAATTCATGATTCATGATTCATGATTTGATTCATGATTCAATTCATGATTCATGATTCATGATTCGATTCATGATTCATGCTTCAATTCATGATTCATGATTCAATTCTTGATTCATAATTCATGATTCATGATTCAATTCATGATTTATGATTTGATTCATGATTCATGATTCAATTCATGATTCATGATTCATGAATCAATTCATGATTCATGATTCATGATTCAATTCATGATTCATAATTCATGATTCATGATTCATAATTCATGATTCATGATTCAATTCATGATTTATAATTCATGATTCAATTCATGATTCATGATTCAATTCATAATTCGATTCATGATTCAATTCATGAATCATGATTCGATTTATGATTTATGATTCATGATTCATTTCATGATTCATGATTCGATTCATGATTCTTGATTCATGATTCATGATTCGATTCATGATTCATGATTCAATTCATGATTTATGATTCATGATTCAATTCATGATTCATGATTTGATTCATGATTCTTGATTCATGATTCATGATTGGATTCATGATTCATGATTCAATTCATGATTCATGATTCATGATTCATGATTCAATTCATGATTCAATTCATGATTCATGATTCAATTCATGATTCATGATTCAATTCATGATTTGATTAATGATTCAATTCATGATTCCATTCATGATTCATGATTCAAATTATGATTCATGATTCATGATTCAATTCATGATTTATGATTCATGATTCAATTCATGATTCATGATTCAATTCATGATTCATGATTCATGATTCAATTCATGATTCATGATTCATTTCATGATTCATGCTTCAATTCATGATTCATGATTCAATTCGTGATTCATAATTCATGATTCATGATTCAATTCATGATTTATGATTTGATTCATGATTCAATTCATGATTCATGATTCATGATTCATGATTCAATTCATGATTCATAATTCATGATTCATGATTCAATTCATGATTCATGATTCAATTCATGATTCAATTCATGATTCATGATTCAATTCATGATTCATGATTCATGATTCAATTCATGATTCATAATTCATGATTCATGATTCAATTCATGATTTATAATTAATGATTCAATTCATAATTCATGATTCAATTCATGATTCGATTCATGATTCAATTCATGAATCATGATTCGATTTATGATTCATGATTCATGATTCATGATTCGATTCATGATTCAATTCATGATTAATGATTCATGATTCAATTCATGATTCATGATTCAATTCATGATTCAATTCATGATTCAATTCATGATTCATGATTTATGATTCAATTTATGATTAAATTCATGATTTATGATTCAATTTATGATTCATGATTAATGATTCAATTCATGATTCAATTCATGATTCATAATTCATGATTCTTGATTCAATTCATGATTCAATTCATGATTCATAATTCATGATTCTTGATTCAATTAATGATTCATGATTCATGATTCAATTCATGATTCATAATTCATGATTCATGATTCAATTCATGATTCATGATTCAATTCATGATTCATGATTCATGATTCCTAATTTATGATTCATGATTCATGATTCAATTCATAATTCATAATTCATGATTTATGATTCAATTCATGATTCATGATTCAATTCATGATTCATGATTCATGATTCAATTCATGATTCATGATTCAATTTATGATTCATTATTCAATTCATGATTCAATTCCTGATTCAATTGATGATTCATGATTCAATTCTTGATTCATGATTCATGATTCAATTCATGATTCATGATTCATGATTCAATTCATGATTCAATTCATGATTCAATTCATGATTCAATTCATGATTTATGATTCAATTCATAATTCATGATTCAACTCTTGATTCATAATTCATGATTCATGGTTCAATTCATGATTCATGATTTATGATTTGATTCATGATTCATGCTTCAATTCATGATTCATGATTCAATTCATGATTCATGATTCATGATTCAATTCATGATTCATAATTCATGATTCAATTCATGATTCATGATTCATGATTCAATTCTTGATTCATAATTCATGATTCAATTCATGATTCATGATTCATGATTCGATTCATGATTCATGCTTCAATTCATGATTCATGATTCATGATTCAATTCATGATTCAATTCATGATTCATGATTCAATTCATGATTCATGATTCATGATTCAATTCATAATTCATAATTCATGATTCATGATTCAATTCATGATTCATGATTCATGATTCAATTCATGATTCAATTCATGATTCATGATTCAATTCATGATTCATGATTCATGATTCAATTCATAATTCAATTCATGATTCAATTCATGATTCATGATTCAATTTATAATTCATGATTCATGATTCAATTCATGATTCATGATTCAATTCATGATTCAATTCATGATTCAATTCATGATTCATGATTTATGATTCAATTTATGATTCAATTCATGATTTATGATTCAATTTATGATTCATGATTAATGATTCAATTCATGATTCATGATTCATGATTCTTGATTCAATTAATGATTCATGATTCATGATTCAATTCATGATTCATGATTCATGATTCATAATTCATGATTCATGATTCATGATTCAATTCATAATTCATAATTCATGATTCATGATTCAATTCATGATTCATGATTCAATTCATGATTCATGATTCATGATTCAATTCATGATTCATGATTCAATTTATGATTCATGATTCAATTCATGTTTCAATTCCTGATTCAATTCATAATTCATAATTCATGATTCATGATTCAATTGATGATTCATGATTCAATTGATGATTCATGATTCAATTGATGATTCATGATTCAATTCTTGATTCATAATTCATGATTCATGATTCAATTCATGATTTATGATTTGATTCATGATTCATGATTCAATTCATGATTCATGATTCATGAATCAATTCATGATTCATGATTCATGATTCAATTCATGATTCATAATTCATGATTCATGATTCATAATTCATGATTCATGATTCAATTCATGATTTATAATTCATGATTCAATTCATGATTCATGATTCAATTCATAATTCGATTCATGATTCAATTCATGAATCATGATTCGATTTATGATTTATGATTCATGATTCATTTCATGATTCATGATTCGATTCATGATTCTTGATTCATGATTCATGATTCGATTCATGATTCATGATTCAATTCATGATTTATGATTCATGATTCAATTCATGATTCATGATTTGATTCATGATTCTTGATTCATGATTCATGATTGGATTCATGATTCATGATTCAATTCATGATTCATGATTCATGATTCATGATTCAATTCATGATTCAATTCATGATTCATGATTCAATTCATGATTCATGATTCAATTCATGATTTGATTAATGATTCAATTCATGATTCCATTCATGATTCATGATTCAAATTATGATTCATGATTCATGATTCAATTCATGATTTATGATTAATGATTCAATTCATGATTCATGATTCAATTCATGATTCATGATTCAATTCATGATTCATGATTCATTTTATGATTCATGCTTCAATTCATGATTCATGATTCAATTTGTGATTCATAATTCATGATTCATGATTCAATTCATGATTCAATTCATGATTCATGATTCATGATTCTTGATTCAATTAATGATTCATGATTCAATTCATGATTCATAATTCATGATTCATGATTCAATTCATGATTCATGATTCAATTCATGATTCATGATTCATAATTCATGATTCATGATTCATGATTCAATTCATAATTCATAATTCATGATTCATGATTCAATTCATGATTCATGATTCAATTCATGATTCATGATTCATGATTCAATTCATGATTCATGATTCAATTTATGATTCATGATTCAATTGATGATTCAATTCCTGATTCAATTGATGATTCATGATTCAATTCTTGATTCATGATTCATGATTCAATTCATGATTCATGATTCATGATTCATGATTCAATTCATGATTCAATTCATGATTTAATTCATGATTCAATTCATGATTCATGATTCAATTCATAATTCATGATTCAACTCATGATTCAATTCATGATTCATGATTGGATTCATGATTCATAATTCGATTCATGATTCATGCTTCAATTCATGATTCATGATTCAATTCCCGATTCATAATTTATGATTCATGATTCAATTCATGATTCATGATTTATGATTTGATTCATGATTCATGCTTCAATTCATAATTCATGATTCAATTCATGATTCATGATTCAATTCATGATTCATGATTCATGATTTAATTCATGATTCATGATTTAATTCATAAATCATAATTCATGATTCATGATTCAATTCAAGATTCATGATTCATGATTCAATTCTTGATTCATAATTCATGAATCAATTCATGATTCATGATTCATGATTCGATTCATGATTCAATTCATGATTCATGATTCATGATTCGATTCATGATTCATGCTTCAATTCATGATTCATGATTCAATTCTTGATTCATAATTCATGATTCTTGATTCAATTCATGATTTATGATTTGATTCATGATTCATGATTCAATTCATGATTCATGATTCATGAATCAATTCATGATTCATGATTCATGATTCAATTCATGATTCATAATTCATGATTCATGATTCATAATTCTTGATTCATGATTCAATTCATGATTTATAATTCATGATTCAATTCATGATTCATGATTCAATTCATAATTCGATTCATGATTCAATTCATGAATCATGATTCAATTTATGATTTATGATTCATGATTCATTTCATGATTCATGATTCGATTCATGATTCTTGATTCATGATTCATGATTCGATTCATGATTCATGATTCAATTCATGATTTATGATTCATGATTCAATTCATGATTCATGATTTGATTCATGATTCTTGATTCATGATTCATGATTGGATTCATGATTCATGATTCAATTCATGATTCATGATTCATGATTCAATTCATGATTCAATTCATGATTCATGATTCAATTCATGATTCATGATTCAATTCATGATTTGATTAATGATTCAATTCATGATTCCATTCATGATTCATGATTCAAATTATGATTCATGATTCATGATTCAATTCATGATTTATGATTCATGATTCAATTCATGATTCATGATTCAATTCATGATTCATGATTCATGATTCAATTCATGATTCATGATTCATTTCATGATTCATGCTTCAATTCATGATTCATGATTCAATTCGTGATTCATAATTCATGATTCATGATTCAATTCATGATTTATGATTTGATTCATGATTCAATTCATGATTCATGATTCATGATTCATGATTCAATTCATGATTCATAATTCATGATTCATGATTCAATTCATGATTCATGATTCAATTCATGATTCAATTCATGATTCATGATTCATGATTCAATTCATGATTCATGATTCATGATTCAATTCATGATTCATAATTCATGATTCATGATTCAATTCATGATTTATAATTAATGATTCAATTCATAATTCATGATTCAATTCATGATTCGATTCATGATTCAATTCATGAATCATGATTCGATTTATGATTCATGATTCATGATTCATGATTCGATTCATGATTCAATTCATGATTAATGATTCATGATTCAATTCATGATTCATGATTCAATTCATGATTCAATTCATGATTCAATTCATGATTCATGATTTATGATTCAATTTATGATTAAATTCATGATTTATGATTCAATTTATGATTCATGATTAATGATTCAATTCATGATTCAATTCATGATTCATAATTCATGATTCTTGATTCAATTCATGATTCAATTCATGATTCATAATTCATGATTCTTGATTCAATTAATGATTCATGATTCATGATTCAATTCATGATTCATAATTCATGATTCATGATTCAATTCATGATTCATGATTCAATTCATGATTCATGATTCATGATTCCTAATTTATGATTCATGATTCATGATTCAATTCATAATTCATAATTCATGATTTATGATTCAATTCATGATTCATGATTCAATTCATGATTCATGATTCATGATTCAATTCATGATTCATGATTCAATTTATGATTCATTATTCAATTCATGATTCAATTCCTGATTCAATTGATGATTCATGATTCAATTCTTGATTCATGATTCATGATTCAATTCATGATTCATGATTCATGATTCAATTCATGATTCAATTCATGATTCAATTCATGATTCAATTCATGATTCATGATTCAATTCATAATTCATGATTCAACTCTTGATTCATAATTCATGATTCATGGTTCAATTCATGATTCATGATTTATGATTTGATTCATGATTCATGCTTCAATTCATGATTCATGATTCAATTCATGATTCATGATTCATGATTCAATTCATGATTCATAATTCATGATTCATGATTCAATTCATGATTCATGATTCATGATTCAATTTTTGATTCATAATTCATGATTCAATTCATGATTCATGATTCATGATTCGATTCATGATTCATGCTTCAATTCATGATTCATGATTCATGATTCAATTCATGATTCAATTCATGATTCATGATTCAATTCATGATTCATGATTCATGATTCAATTCATAATTCATAATTCATGATTCATGATTCAATTCATGATTCATGATTCATGATTCAATTCATGATTCAATTCATGATTCATGATTCAATTCATGATTCATGATTCATGATTCAATTCATAATTCAATTCATGATTCAATTCATGATTCATGATTCAATTTATAATTCATGATTCATGATTCAATTCATGATTCATGATTCAATTCATGATTCAATTCATGATTCAATTCATGATTCATGATTTATGATTCAATTTATGATTCAATTCATGATTTATGATTCAATTTATGATTCATGATTAATGATTCAATTCATGATTCATGATTCATGATTCTTGATTCAATTAATGATTCATGATTCATGATTCAATTCATGATTCATAATTCATGATTCATGATTCAATTCATGATTCATGATTCATGATTCATAATTCATGATTCATGATTCATGATTCAATTCATAATTCATAATTCATGATTCATGATTCAATTCATGATTCATGATTCAATTCATGATTCATGATTCATGATTCAATTCATGATTCATGATTCAATTTATGATTCATGATTCAATTCATGTTTCAATTCCTGATTCAATTCATAATTCATAATTCATGATTCATGATTCAATTGATGATTCATGATTCAATTGATGATTCATGATTCAATTGATGATTCATGATTCAATTCTTGATTCATGATTCATGATTCAATTCTTGATTCATAATTCATGATTCATGATTCAATTCATGATTCATGATTTATGATTCATGATTTATGATTTGATTCATGATTCATGCTTCAATTCATGATTCATGATTCAATTCATGATTCATGATTCATGATTCAATTCATGATTCATAATTCATGATTCATGATTCAATTCATGATTCATGATTCATGATTCAATTCTTGATACATAATTCATGATTCAATTCATGATTCATGATTCAATTTATAATTCATGATTCATGATTCAATTCATGATTCATGATTCAATTCATGATTCAATTCATGATTCAATTTATGATTCATGATTTATGATTCAATTTATGATTCAATTCATGATTTATGATTCAATTTATGATTCATGATTAATGATTCAATTCATGATTCATGATTCTTGATTCAATTAATGATTCATGATTCATGATTCAATTCATGATTCATAATTCATGATTCATGATTCAATTCATGATTCATGATTCAATTCATGATTCAATTCATGATTCATGATTCATGATTCAATTCATGATTCATGATTCATGATTCAATTCATGATTCATAATTCATGATTCATGATTCAATTCATGATTTATAATTAATGATTCAATTCATAATTCATGATTCAATTCATGATTCGATTCATGATTCAATTCATGAATCATGATTCGATTTATGATTCATGATTCATGATTCATGATTCGATTCATGATTCAATTCATGATTAATGATTCATGATTCAATTCATGATTCATGATTCAATTCATGATTCAATTCATGATTCAATTCATGATTCATGATTTATGATTCAATTTATGATTAAATTCATGATTTATGATTCAATTTATGATTCATGATTAATGATTCAATTCATGATTCAATTCATGATTCATAATTCATGATTCTTGATTCAATTCATGATTCAATTCATGATTCATAATTCATGATTCTTGATTCAATTAATGATTCATGATTCATGATTCAATTCATGATTCATAATTCATGATTCATGATTCAATTCATGATTCATGATTCAATTCATGATTCATGATTCATGATTCCTAATTTATGATTCATGATTCATGATTCAATTCATAATTCATAATTCATGATTTATGATTCAATTCATGATTCATGATTCAATTCATGATTCATGATTCATGATTCAATTCATGATTCATGATTCAATTTATGATTCATTATTCAATTCATGATTCAATTCCTGATTCAATTGATGATTCATGATTCAATTCTTGATTCATGATTCATGATTCAATTCATGATTCATGATTCATGATTCAATTCATGATTCAATTCATGATTCAATTCATGATTCAATTCATGATTCATGATTCAATTCATAATTCATGATTCAACTCTTGATTCATAATTCATGATTCATGGTTCAATTCATGATTCATGATTTATGATTTGATTCATGATTCATGCTTCAATTCATGATTCATGATTCAATTCATGATTCATGATTCATGATTCAATTCATGATTCATAATTCATGATTCATGATTCAATTCATGATTCATGATTCATGATTCAATTTTTGATTCATAATTCATGATTCAATTCATGATTCATGATTCATGATTCGATTCATGATTCATGCTTCAATTCATGATTCATGATTCATGATTCAATTCATGATTCAATTCATGATTCATGATTCAATTCATGATTCATGATTCATGATTCAATTCATAATTCATAATTCATGATTCATGATTCAATTCATGATTCATGATTCATGATTCAATTCATGATTCAATTCATGATTCATGATTCAATTCATGATTCATGATTCATGATTCAATTCATAATTCAATTCATGATTCAATTCATGATTCATGATTCAATTTATAATTCATGATTCATGATTCAATTCATGATTCATGATTCAATTCATGATTCAATTCATGATTCAATTCATGATTCATGATTTATGATTCAATTTATGATTCAATTCATGATTTATGATTCAATTTATGATTCATGATTAATGATTCAATTCATGATTCATGATTCATGATTCTTGATTCAATTAATGATTCATGATTCATGATTCAATTCATGATTCATAATTCATGATTCATGATTCAATTCATGATTCATGATTCATGATTCATAATTCATGATTCATGATTCATGATTCAATTCATAATTCATAATTCATGATTCATGATTCAATTCATGATTCATGATTCAATTCATGATTCATGATTCATGATTCAATTCATGATTCATGATTCAATTTATGATTCATGATTCAATTCATGTTTCAATTCCTGATTCAATTCATAATTCATAATTCATGATTCATGATTCAATTGATGATTCATGATTCAATTGATGATTCATGATTCAATTGATGATTCATGATTCAATTCTTGATTCATGATTCATGATTCAATTCTTGATTCATAATTCATGATTCATGATTCAATTCATGATTCATGATTTATGATTCATGATTTATGATTTGATTCATGATTCATGCTTCAATTCATGATTCATGATTCAATTCATGATTCATGATTCATGATTCAATTCATGATTCATAATTCATGATTCATGATTCAATTCATGATTCATGATTCATGATTCAATTCTTGATACATAATTCATGATTCAATTCATGATTCATGATTCAATTTATAATTCATGATTCATGATTCAATTCATGATTCATGATTCAATTCATGATTCAATTCATGATTCAATTTATGATTCATGATTTATGATTCAATTTATGATTCAATTCATGATTTATGATTCAATTTATGATTCATGATTAATGATTCAATTCATGATTCATGATTCTTGATTCAATTAATGATTCATGATTCATGATTCAATTCATGATTCATAATTCATGATTCATGATTCAATTCATGATTCATGATTCAATTCATGATTCATGATTCATGATTCATAATTCATGATTCATGATTCATGATTCAATTCATAATTCATAATTCATGATTCATGATTCAATTCATGATTCATGATTCAATTCATGATTCATGATTCATGATTCAATTCATGATTCATGATTCAATTTATGATTCATGATTCAATTCATGTTTCAATTCCTGATTCAATTCATAATTCATAATTCATGATTCATGATTCAATTCACGATTCATGATTCAATTCATGAATCATGATTCAATTGATGATTCATGATTCAATTCTTGATTCATGATTCATGATTCAATTCTTGATTCATAATTCATGATTCATGATTCAATTCATGATTCATGATTTATGATTCATGATTTATGATTTGATTCATGATTCATGCTTCAATTCATGATTCATGATTCAATTCATGATTCATGATTCATGATTCAATTCATGATTCATAATTCATGATTCATGATTCAATTCATGATTCATGATTCATGATTCAATTCTTGATACATAATTCATGATTCAATTCATGATTCATGATTCATGATTCGATTCATGATTCATGCTTTAATTCATGATTCAGGATTCAATTCTTGATTCATAATTCATGATTCATGATTCAATTCATGATTTATGATTTGATTCATGATTCATGATTCAATTCATGATTCATGATTCATGAATCAATTCATAATTCATGATTCATGATTCAATTCATTATTTATAATTCATGATTCATGATTCAATTCAT
>NW_027448270.1:0-56688 GCF_038048845.1 Mixophyes fleayi
TAAATTAATATGTTTTTGCGATTTCTCTTGCTCAGAAAGACTTAGAAAGTTGATAATTGTGGGCAATCTAAGAAATGTCATGAGAAATAATGATTATGTAAAAGGATTGATGTAAGTCATTGTTTCCAAGAGAAAGTGAGGCAGGAGTGTAAAAAAGCGTTGGTTTTGAACGGCAATGAAGAAATTACTATGTTTTGCGATTTTTCTTGCTGAGAAAGACTTAGAAAGTTGATCAATGTGGGCAATGTTAGAAATGTCATGAGAAACAAGAATTATGTAAAAGGATTGATGTAAGTCATTGTTTCCAAGAGAAAGTGAGTCAGGAGTGTAAAAAAGCGTTGTTTTTGTAAGTCAATGAAGAAATGACTATGTTTGCAATTTCTCTTGCTCAGAAAGACTTAGAAAGTTGATAATTGTGGGCAATGTTAGAAATGTTATGAGAAACAAGAATTATGTAAAAGGATTGATGTAAGTCATTGTTTCCAAGAGAAAGTGAGACAAGACTGCAAAAAAAAGCGTTGTTTTTGTACGGCAATAAAGAAATGACTATGTTTTGCGA
The DNA here is from genome assembly GCF_038048845.1 of Mixophyes fleayi. Lineage (NCBI taxonomy): Eukaryota > Metazoa > Chordata > Amphibia > Anura > Limnodynastidae > Mixophyes > Mixophyes fleayi. Next base: position 560 of record NW_027448270.1, read on the forward strand.
TTTCTCTTGCTCAGAAAGACTTAGAAAGTTGATAATTGTGGGCAATGTTAGAAATGTCATTAGAAACAATAATTATGTAAAAGGATTGATGTAAGTCATTGTTTCCAAGAGAAAGTGAGACAAGAGTGTAAAAAAGCGTTGTTTTTTTAACGGCAATGAAGAAATGACTATGTTTTGCGATTTCTATTGCTCAGAAAGACTTAGAAAGTTGATAATTGTGGGCAATCTTAGAAATGTCATGAGAAATAATGATTATGTAACTAGGATTGATGTAAGTCTTTGTTTCCAAGAGAAAGGGAGACAGGAGTGTAAAAAAGCCTTGTTTTTGTACGGCAATAAGGAAATTAATATGTTTGCGATTTCTCTTGCTCAGAAAGACTTAGAAAGTTGATAATTGTGGGCAATCTTAGAAATGTCATGAGAAATAATGATTAAATAAAAGGTTTGATGTAAGTCTTTGTTTGAAAGAGAAAGTGAGACAGTAGTGTAAAAAAGCGTTGTTTTTGTACGGCAATAAGGAAATTAATATGTTTTGCGATTTCTCTTGCTCAGAAAGACTTAGAAAGTTGATAATTGTGGGCAATGTTAGAAATGTCATGAAAAACAATATTTATGTAAAAGGATTAATGTAAGTCATTGTTTCCAAGAGAAAGTGAGACAGGAGTGTAAAAAAGCGTTGTTTTTTACGGCAATGAAGAAATGACTATGTTTTGCAATTTCTCTTGCTCAGAAAGACTTAGAAAGTTGATAATTGTGGGCAATGTTAGAAATGTCATGAGAAACAAGAATTATGTAAAAGAATTGATGTAAGTCATTGTTTCCAAGAGAAAGTGAGACATGAGTGTAAAAAAAGCGTTGTTTTGTACGGCAATAAAGAAATGACTATGTTTTGCGATTTCTCTTGCTCAGAAAGACTTAGAAAGTTGATAATTGTGGGCAATGTTAGAAATGTCATGAGAAACAAGAATTATGTAAAAGGATTGATGTAAGTCATTGTTTCCAAGAGAAAGTGAGACAGGAGTGTAAAAAAGCGTTGTTTTTGTACGGCAATGAAGAAATGACTATGTTTTGCAATTTCTCTTGCTCAGAAAGACTTGAGAAAGTTGATAATTGTGGGCAATGTTAGAAATGTCATGAGAAACAAGAATTATGTAAAAGGATTGATGTAAGTCATTGTTTCCAAGAGAAAGTGAGACAGGAGTGTAAAAAAAGCGTTTTTTTGTACGGCAATGAAGAAATGACTATGTTTTGCGATTTCTCTTGCTCAGAAAGACTTAGAAAGTTGATAATTGTGGGCAATGTTAGAAATGTCATGAGAAACAAGAATTATGTAAAAGGATTTATGTAAGTCTTTGTTTCCAAGAGAAAGTGAGACAGGAGTGTAAAAAAGCGTTGTTTTTGTACGGCAATAAGGAAATTAATATGTTTTGCAATTTCTCTTGCTCAGAAAGACTTAAAGTTGATAATTGTGGGCAATCTTAGAAATGTCATGAGAAATAATGATTATGTAAAAGGATTGATGTAAGTCATTGTTTCCAAGAGAAAGTGAGGCAGGAGTGTAAAAAAGCGTTGTTTTTGAACGGCAATGAAGAAATTACTATGTTTTGCGATTTTTCTTGCTGAGAAAGACTTAGAAAGTTGATCAATGTGGGCAATGTTAGAAATGTCATGAGAAACAAGAATTATTTAAAAGAATTGATGTAAGTCATTGTTTCCAAGAGAAAGTGAGACAGGAGTGTAAAAAAGTATTGTTTTTGTACGGCAATGAAGAAATGACTATGTTTTGCGATTTCTCTTGCTCAGAAAGACTTAGAAAGTTGATAATTGTGGGCAATGTTAGAAATGTCATGAGAAACAAGAATTATGTAAAATAATTGGTGTAAGTAATTGTTTCCAAGAGAAAGTGAGACAGGAGTGTAAAAAAGCGTTGTTTTTGTAACGGCACTGAAGAAATAACTATGTTTTGCGATTTCTCTTGCTCAGAAAGACTTAGAAAGTTGATAATTGTGGGCAATGTTAGAAATGTCATGAGAAACAAGAATTATGTAAAAGAATTGATGTAAGTCATTGTTTCCAAGAGAAAGTGAGACAGGAGTGTAAAAAGCGTTGTTTTTGTACGGCAATAAAGGAAATTAATATGTTTTGCGATTTCTCTTGCTCAGAAAGACTTAAAGTTGATAATTGTGGGCAATCTTAGAAATGTCATGAGAAATAATGATTATGTAAAAGGATTGATGTAAGTCATTGTTTCCAAGAGAAAGTGAGGCAGGAGTGTAAAAAAAGCGTTGTTTTTGAACGGCAATGAAGAAATTACTATGTTTTGCGATTTTTCTTGCTGAGAAAGACTTAGAAAGTTGATAATTGTGGGCAATGTTAGAAATGTCATGAGAAACAAGAATTATGTAAAAGAATTGATGTAAGTCATTGTTTCCAAGAGAAAGTGAGACAGGAGTGTAAAAAAGCGTTGTTTTTGTACGGCAATAAAGAAATGACTATGTTTTGCGATTTCTCTTGCTCAGAAAGACTTAGAAAGTTGATAATTGTGGGCAATGTTAGAAATGTCATGAGAAACAAGAAATTATGTAAAAGGACTTGATGTAAGTCATTGTTTCCAAGAGAAAGTGAGACAGGAGTGTAAAAAAGCGTTGTTTTTGTACGGCAATGAAGAAATGACTATGTTTTGCAATTTCTCTTGCTCAGAAAGACTTAGAAAGTTGATAATTGTGGGCAATGTTAGAAATGTCATGAGAAACAAGAATTATGTAAAAGGATTGATGTAAGTCATTGTTTCCAAGAGAAAGTGAGACAGTAGTGTAAAAAAGCGTTGTTTTTGTACGGCAATAAGGAAAATTAATATGTTTTGCAATTTCTCTTGCTCAGAAGGACTTAAAGTTGATAATTGTGGGCAATCTTAGAAATGTCATGAGAAATAATGATTATGTAAAAGGATTGATGTAAGTCATTGTTTTCCAAGAGAAAGTGAGGCAGGAGTGTAAAAAAGCATAGTTTTTGAACGGCAATGAAGAAATTACTATGTTTGCGATTTTTCTTGCTGAGAAAGACTTAGAAAGTTGATCAATGTGGGCAATGTTAGAAATGTCATGAGAAACAAGAATTATTTAAAAGAATTGATGTAAGTCATTGTTTCCAAGAGAAAGTGAGACAGGAGTGTAAAAAAGTATTGTTTTTGTACGGCAATGAAGAAATGACTATGTTTTGCGACTTCTCTTGCTCAGAAAGACTTAGAAAGTTGATAATTGTGGGCAATGTTAGAAATGTCATGAGAAACAAGAATTATGTAAAATAATTGGTGTAAGTAATTGTTTCCAAGAGAAAGTGAGACAGGAGTGTAAAAAAGCGTTGTTTTTGTACGGCACTGAAGAAATAACTATGTTTTGCGATTTCTCTTGCTCAGAAAGACTTAGAAAGTTGATAATTGTGGGCAATGTTAGAAATGTCATGAGAAACAAGAATTATGTAAAAGAATTGATGTAAGTCATTGTTTCCAAGAGAAAGTGAGACAGGAGTGTAAAAAAGCGTTGTTTTTGTAACGGCAATAAGGAAATTAATATGTTTTGCGATTTCTCTTTGCTCAGAAAGACTTAAAGTTGATAATTGTGGGCAATCTTAGAAATGTCATGAGAATAATGATTATGTAAAAGGATTGATGTAAGTCATTGTTTCCAAGAGAAAGTGAGGCAGGAGTGTAAAAAAGCGTTGTTTTTGAACGGCAATGAAGAAATTACTATGTGTTTTGCGATTTTTCTTGCTGAGAAAGACTTAGAAAGTTGATAATTGTGGGCAATGTTAGAAATGTCATGAGAAACAAGAATTATGTAAAAGAATTGATGTAAGTCATTGTTTCCAAGAGAAAGTGAGACAGGAGTGTAAAAAAGCGTTGTTTTTGTACGGCAATAAAGAAATGACTATGTTTTGCGATTTCTCTTGCTCAGAAAGACTTAGAAAGTTGATAATTGTGGGCAATGTTAGAAATGTCATGAGAAACAAGAATTATGTAAAAGGATGATGTAAGTCATTGTTTCCAAGAGAAAGTGAGACAGGAGTGTAAAAAAGCGTTGTTTTTGTACGGCAATGAAGAAATGACTATGTTTTGCAATTTCTCTTGCTCAGAAAGACTTAGAAAGTTGATAATTGTGGGCAATGTTAGAAATGTCATGAGAAACAAGAATTATGTAAAAGAATTGATGTAAGTCATTGTTTCCAAGAGAAAGTGAGACAGGAGTGTAAAAAAGCGTTGTTTTTGTACGGCAATAAGGAAATTAATATGTTTTGCGATTTCTCTTGCTCAGAAAGACTTAAAGTTGATAATTGTGGGCAATCTTAGAAATGTCATGAGAAATAATGATTATGTAAAAGGATTGATGTAAGTCATTGTTTCCAAGAGAAAGTGAGGCAGGAGTGTAAAAAAGCGTTGTTTTTGAACGGCAATGAAGAAATTACTATGTTTTGCGATTTTTCTTGCTGAGAAAGACTTAGAAAGTTGATCAATGTGGGCAATGTTAGAAATGTCATGAGAAACAAGAATTATTTAAAAAGAATTGATGTAAGTCATTGTTTCCAAGAGAAAGTGAGACAGGAGTGTAAAAAAGTATTATTTTTGTACGGCAATGAAGAAATGACTATGTTTTGCGATTTCTCTTGCTCAGAAAAACTTAGAAAGTTGATAATTGTGGGCAATGTTAGAAATGTCATGAGAAACAAGAATTATGTAAAAGGATTGATGTAAGTCATTGTTTCCAAGAGAAAGTGAGACAGGAGTGTAAAAAAGCGTTGTTTTTGTACGGCAATGAAGAAATGACTATGTTTTGCGATTTCTCTTGCTCAGAAAGACTTAGAAAGTTGATAATTGTGGGCAATGTTAGAAATGTCATGAGAAACGAGAATTATTTAAAAGAATTGATGTAAGTCATTGTTTCCAAGAGAAAGTGAGACAGGAGTGTAAAAAAGCATTGTTTTTGTACGGCAATGAAGAAATGACTATGTTTTGCGATTTCTCTTGCTCACAAAGGCTTAGAAAGTTGATAATTGTGGGCAATGTTAGAAATGTCATGAGAAACAAGAATTATGTAAAATAATTGATGTAAGTCATTGTTTCCAAGAGAAAGTGAGACAGGAGTGTAAAAAAGCGTTGTTTTTATATACGGCAATGAAGAAATGACTATGTTTTTGCGATTTCTCTTGCTCAGAAAGACTTAGAAGGTTGATAATTGTGGGCAATGTTAGAAATGTCATGAGAAACAAGAATTATGTAAAAGGATTGATGTAAGTCTTTGTTTCCAAGAGAAAGTGAGACAGGAGTGTAAAAAAGCGTTGTTTTTGTACGGCAATAAGGAAATTAATATGTTTTGCGATTTCTCTTGCTCAGAAAGACTTAGAAAGTTGATAATTGTGGGCAATCTAAGAAATGTCATGAGAAATAATGATTATGTAAAAGGATTGATGTAAGTCATTGTTTCCAAGAGAAAGTGAGGCAGGAGTGTAAAAAAGCGTTGGTTTTGAACGGCAATGAAGAAATTACTAATGTTTTGCGATTTTTCTTGCTGAGACAAGACTTAGAAAGTTGATCAATGTGGGCAATGTTAGAAATGTCATGAGAAACAAGAATTATGTAAAAGGATTGATGTAAGTCATTGTTTCCAAGAGAAAGTGAGTCAGGAGTGTAAAAAAGCGTTGTTTTTGTAAGTCAATGAAGAAATGACTATGTTTTGCAATTTCTCTTGCTCAGAAAGACTTAGAAAGTTGATAATTGTGGGCAATGTTAGAAATGTTATGAGAAACAAGAATTATGTAAAAGGATTGATGTAAGTCATTGTTTCCAAGAGAAAGTGAGACAAGACTGCAAAAAAAGCGTTGTTTTTGTACGGCAATAAAGAAATGACTATGTTTTGCGATTTCTCTTGCTCAGAAAGACTTAGAAAGTTGATAATTGTGGGCAATGTTAGAAATGTCATTAGAAACAATAATTATGTAAAAGGATTGATGTAAGTCATTGTTTCCAAGAGAAAGTGAGACAAGAGTGTAAAAAAGCGTTGTTTTTTTACGGCAATGAAGAAATGACTATGTTTTGCGATTTCTATTGCTCAGAAAGACTTAGAAAGTTGATAATTGTGGGCAATCTTAGAAATGTCATGAGAAATAATGATTATGTAATAGGATTGATGTAAGTCTTTGTTTCCAAGAGAAAGGGAGACAGGAGTGTAAAAAAAGCCTTGTTTTTGTACGGCAATAAGGAAATTAATATGTTTTGCGATTTCTCTTGCTCAGAAAGACTTAGAAAGTTGATAATTGTGGGCAATCTTAGAAATGTCATGAGAAATAATGATTAAATAAAAGGTTTGATGTAAGTCTTTGTTTGAAAGAGAAAGTGAGACAGTAGTGGTAAAAAAGCGTTGTTTTTGTACGGCAATAAGGAAATTAATATGTTTTGCGATTTCTCTTGCTCAGAAAGACTTAGAAAGTTGATAATTGTGGGCAATGTTTAGAAATGTCATGAAAAACAATATTTATGTAAAAGGATTAATGTAAGTCATTGTTTCCAAGAGAAAGTGAGACAGGAGTGTAAAAAAGCGTTGTTTTTTACGGCAATGAAGAAATGACTATGTTTTGCAATTTCTCTTGCTCAGAAAGACTTAGAAAGTTGATAATTGTGGGCAATGTTAGAAATGTCATGAGAAACAAGAATTATGTAAAAGAATTGATGTAAGTCATTGTTTCCAAGAGAAAGTGAGACATGAGTGTAAAAAAGCGTTGTTTTTGTACGGCAATAAAGAAATGAACTATGTTTTGCGATTTCTCTTGCTCAGAAAGACTTAGAAAGTTGATAATTGTGGGCAATGTTAGAAATGTCATGAGAAACAAGAATTATGTAAAAGGATTGATGTAAGTCATTGTTTCCAAGAGAAAGTGAGACAGGAGTGTAAAAAAGCGTTGTTTTTGTACGGCAATGAAGAAATGACTATGTTTTGCAATTTCTCTTGCTCAGAAAGACTTAGAAAGTTGATAATTGTGGGCAATGTTAGAAATGTCATGAGAAACAAGAATTATGTAAAAGGATTGATGTAAGTCATTGTTTCCAAGAGAAAGTGAGACAGGAGTGTAAAAAAGCGTTTTTTTTGTACGGCAATGAAGAAATGACTATGTTTTGCGATTTCTCTTGCTCAGAAAGACTTAGAAAGTTGATAATTGTGGGCAATGTTAGAAATGTCATGAGAAACAAGAATTATGTAAAAGGATTTATGTAAGTCTTTGTTTCCAAGAGAAAGTGAGACAGGAGTGTAAAAAAGCGTTGTTTTTGTACGGCAATAAGGAAATTAATATGTTTTGCAATTTCTCTTGCTCAGAAAGACTTAAAGTTGATAATTGTGGGCAATCTTAGAAATGTCATGAGAAATAATGATTATGTAAAAGGATTGATGTAAGTCATTGTTTCCCAAGAGAAAGTGAGGCAGGAGTGTAAAAGAAGCGTTGTTTTTGAACGGCAATGAAGAAATTACTATGTTTTTGCGATTTTTCTTGCTGAGAAAGACTTAGAAAGTTGATCAATGTGGGCAATGTTAGAAATGTCATGAGAAACAAGAATTATTTAAAAGAATTGATGTAAGTCATTGTTTCCAAGAGAAAGTGAGACAGGAGTGTAAAAAGTATTGTTTTTGTACGGCAATGAAGAAATGACTATGTTTTGCGATTTCTCTTGCTCAGAAAGACTTAGAAAGTTGATAATTGTGGGCAATGTTAGAAATGTCATGAGAAACAAGAAATTATGTAAAATAATTGGTGTAAGTAATTGTTTCCAAGAGAAAGTGAGACAGGAGTGTAAAAAAGCGTTGTTTTTGTACGGCACTGAAGAAATAACTATGTTTTGCGATTTCTCTTGCTCAGAAAGACTTAGAAAGTTGATAATTGTGGGCAATGTTAGAAATGTCATGAGAAACAAGAATTATGTAAAAGAATTGACTGTAAGTCATTGTTTCCAAGAGAAAGTGAGACAGGAGTGTAAAAAAGCGTTGTTTTTGTACGGCAATAAGGAAATTAATATGTTTTTGCGATTTCTCTTGCTCAGAAAGACTTAAAGTTGATAATTGTGGGCAATCTTAGAAATGTCATGAGAAATAATGATTATGTAAAAGGATTGATGTAAGTCATTGTTTCCAAGAGAAAGTGAGGCAGGAGTGTAAAAAAGCGTTGTTTTTGAACGGCAATGAAGAAATTACTATGTTTTGCGATTTTTCTTGCTGAGAAAGACTTAGAAAGTTGATAATTGTGGGCAATGTTAGAAATGTCATGAGAAACAAGAATTATGTAAAAGAATTGATGTAAGTCATTGTTTCCAAGAGAAAGTGAGACAGGAGTGTAAAAAAGCGTTGTTTTTGTACGGCAATAAAGAAATGACTATGTTTTGCGATTTCTCTTGCTCAGAAAGACTTAGAAAGTTGATAATTGTGGGCAATGTTAGAAATGTCATGAGAAACAAGAATTATGTAAAAGGATTGATGTAAGTCATTGTTTCCAAGAGAAAGTGAGACAGGAGTGTAAAAAAGCGTTGTTTTTGTACGGCAATGAAGAAATGACTATGTTTTGCAATTTCTCTTGCTCAGAAAGACTTAGAAAGTTGATAATTGTGGGCAATGTTAGAAATGTCATGAGAAACAAGAATTATGTAAAAGGATTGATGTAAGTCATTGTTTCCAAGAGAAAGTGAGACAGTAGTGTAAAAAAGCGTTGTTTTTTGTACGGCAATAAGGAAATTAATATGTTTTGCGATTTCTCTTGCTCAGAAGGACTTAAAGTTGATAATTGTGGGCAATCTTAGAAATGTCATGAGAAATAATGATTATGTAAAAGGATTGATGTAAGTCACTTGTTTCCAAGAGAAAGTGAGGCAGGAGTGTAAAAAAGCGTAGTTTTTGAACGGCAATGAAGAAATTACTATGTTTTTGCGATTTTTCTTGCTGAGAAAGACTTAGAAAGTTGATCAATGTGGGCAATGTTAGAAATGTCATGAGAAACAAGAATTATTTAAAAGAATTGATGTAAGTCATTGTTTCCAAGAGAAAGTGAGACAGGAGTGTAAAAAAGTATTGTTTTTGTACGGCAATGAAGAAATGACTATGTTTGCGACTTCTCTTGCTCAGAAAGACTTAGAAAGTTGATAATTGTGGGCAATGTTAGAAATGTCATGAGAAACAAGAATTATGTAAAATAATTGGTGTAAGTAATTGTTTCCAAGAGAAAGTGAGACAGGAGTGTAAAAAAGCGTTGTCTTTTGTAAGGCAATGAAGAAATTACTATGTTTTGCAATTTCTCTTGCTCAGAAAGACTTAGAAAGTTGATAATTGTGGGCAATGTTAGAAATGTTATGAGAAACAAGAATTATGTAAAAGGATTGATGTAAGTCATTGTTTCCAAGAGAAAGTGAGACAAGACTGCAAAAAAAGCGTTGTTTTTGTACGGCAATAAAGAAATGACTATGTTTTGCGATTTCTCTTGCTCAGAAAGACTTAGAAAGTTGATAATTGTGGGCAATGTTAGAAATGTCATTAGAAACAATAATTATGTAAAAGGATTGATGTAAGTCATTGTTTCCAAGAGAAAGTGAGACAAGAGTGTAAAAAAGCGTTGTTTTTTTACGGCAATGAAGAAATGACTATGTTTTGCGATTTCTATTGCTCAGAAAGACTTAGAAAGTTGATAATTGTGGGCAATCTTAGAAATGTCATGAGAAATAATGATTATGTAATAGGATTGATGTAAGTCTTTGTTTCCAAGAGAAAGGGAGACAGGAGTGTAAAAAAGCCTTGTTTTTGTACGGCAATAAGGAAATTAATATGTTTTGCGATTTCTCTTGCTCAGAAAGACTTAGAAAGTTGATAATTGTGGGCAATCTTAGAAATGTCATGAGAAATAATGATTAAATAAAAGGTTTGATGTAAGTCTTTGTTTGAAAGAGAAAGTGAGACAGTAGTGTAAAAAAGCGTTGTTTTTGTACGGCAATAAGGAAATTAATATGTTTTGCGATTTCTCTTGCTCAGAAAGACTTAGAAAGTTGATAATTGTGGGCAATGTTAGAAATGTCATGAAAAACAATATTTATGTAAAAGGATTAATGTAAGTCATTGTTTCCAAGAGAAAGTGAGACAGGAGTGTAAAAAAGCGTTGTTTTTTTACGGCAATGAAGAAATGACTATGTTTTGCGATTTCTCTTGCTCAGAAAGACTTAGAAAGTTGATAATTGTGGGCAATGTTAGAAATGTCATGAGAAACAAGAATTATGTAAAAGGATTGATGTAAGTCATTGTTTCCAAGAGAAAGTGAGACAGGAGTGTAAAAAAGCATTGTTTTTGTATGGCAATAAGGAAATTAATATGTTTTGCGATTTCTCTTGCTCAGAAAGACTTAAAGTTGATAATTGTGGGCAATCTTAGAAATGTCATGAGAAATAATGATTATGTAAAAGGATTGATGTAAGTCATTGTTTCCAAGAGAAAGTGAGGCAGGAGTGTAAAAAAGCGTTGTTTTTGAACGGCAATGAAGAAATTACTATGTTTTGCGATTTTTCTTGCTGAGAAAGACTTAGAAAGTTGATCAATGTGGGCAATGTTAGAAATGTCATGAGAAACAAGAATTATTTAAAAGAATTGATGTAAGTCATTGTTTCCAAGAGAAAGTGAGACAGGAGTGTAAAAAAGTATTGTTTTTGTACGGCAATGAAGAAATGACTATGTTTTGCGATTTCTCTTGCTCAGAAAGACTTAGAAAGTTGATAATTGTGGGCAATGTTAGAAATGTCATGAGAAACAAGAATTATGTAAAATAATTGGTGTAAGTAATTGTTTCCAAGAGAAAGTGAGACAGGAGTGTAAAAAAGCGTTGTTTTTGTACGGCACTGAAGAAATAACTATGTTTTGCGATTTCTCTTGCTCAGAAAGACTTAGAAAGTTGATAATTGTGGGCAATGTTAGAAATGTCATGAGAAACAAGAATTATGTAAAAGAATTGATGTAAGTCATTGTTTCCAAGAGAAAGTGAGACAGGAGTGTAAAAAAGCGTTGTTTTTGTACGGCAATAAAGAAATGACTATGTTTTGCGATTTCTCTTGCTCAGAAAGACTTAGAAAGTTGATAATTGTGGGCAATGTTAGAAATGTCATGAGAAACAAGAATTATGTAAAAGGATTGATGTAAGTCATTGTTTCCAAGAGAAAGTGAGACAGGAGTGTAAAAAAGCGTTGTTTTTGTACGGCAATGAAGAAATGACTATGTTTTTCAATTTCTCTTGCTCAGAAAGACTTAGAAAGTTGATAATTGTGGGCAATGTTAGAAATGTCATGAGAAACAAGAATTATGTAAAAGGATTGATGTAAGTCATTGTTTCCAAGAGAAAGTGAGACAGTAGTGTAAAAAAGCGTTGTTTTTGTACGGCAATAAGGAAATTAATATGTTTTGCGATTTCTCTTGCTCAGAAAGACTTAAAGTTGATAATTGTGGGCAATCTTAGAAATGTCATGAGAAATAATGATTATGTAAAAGGATTGATGTAAGTCATTGTTTCCAAGAGAAAGTGAGGCAGGAGTGTAAAAAAGCGTTGTTTTTGAACGGCAATGAAGAAATTACTATGTTTTGCGATTTTTCTTGCTGAGAAAGACTTAGAAAGTTGATCAATGTGGGCAATGTTAGAAATGTCATGAGAAACAAGAATTATGTAAAAGAATTGATGTAAGTCATTGTTTCCAAGAGAAAGGGAGACCGGAGTGTAAAAAAGCGTTGTTTTTGGACGGCAATGAAGAAATGACTATTTTGCGATTTCTCTTGCTCAGAAAGACTTAGAAAGTTGATAATTGTGGGCAATGTTAGAAATGTCATGAGAAACAAGAATTATGTAAAAGGATTGATGTAAGTCATTGTTTCCAAGAGAAAGTGAGACAAGACTGCAAAAAAAGCGTTGTTTTTGTACGGCAATAAAGAAATGACTATGTTTTGCGTTTTCTATTGCTCAGAAAGACTTAGAAAGTTGATAATTGTGGGCAATCTTAGAAATGTCATGAGAAATAATGATTATGTAAAAGGATTGATGTAAGTCATTGTTTCCAAGAGAAAGTGAGTCAGGAGTGTAAAAAAGCGTTGTTTTTGTAAGGCAATGAAGAAATTACTATGTTTTGCAATTTCTCTTGCTCAGAAAGACTTAGAAAGTTGATAATTGTGGGCAATGTTAGAAATGATATGAGAAACAAGAATTATGTAAAAGGATTGATGTAAGTCATTGTTTCCAAGAGAAAGTGAGACAAGACTGCAAAAAAAGCGTTGTTTTTGTACGGCAATAAAGAAATGACTATGTTTTGCGATTTCTCTTGCTCAGAAAGACTTAGAAAGTTGATAATTGTGGGCAATGTTAGAAATGTCATTAGAAACAATAATTATGTAAAAGGATTGATGTAAGTCATTGTTTCCAAGAGAAAGTGAGACAAGAGTGTAAAAAAGCGTTGTTTTTTTACGGCAATGAAGAAATGACTATGTTTTGCGATTTCTATTGCTCAGAAAGACTTAGAAAGTTGATAATTGTGGGCAATCTTAGAAATGTCATGAGAAATAATGATTATGTAATAGGATTGATGTAAGTCTTTGTTTCAAAGAGAAAGGGAGACAGGAGTGTAAAAAAGCCTTGTTTTTGTACGGCAATAAGGAAATTAATATGTTTTGCGATTTCTCTTGCTCAGAAAGACTTAGAAAGTTGATAATTGTGGGCAATCTTAGAAATGTCATGAGAAATAATGATTAAATAAAAGGTTTGATGTAAGTCTTTGTTTGAAAGAGAAAGTGAGACAGTAGTGTAAAAAAGCGTTGTTTTTGTACGGCAATAAGGAAATTAATATGTTTTGCGATTTCTCTTGCTCAGAAAGACTTAGAAAGTTGATAATTGTGGGCAATGTTAGAAATGTCATGAAAAACAATATTTATGTAAAAGGATTAATGTAAGTCATTGTTTCCAAGAGAAAGTGAGACAGGAGTGTAAAAAAGCGTTGTTTTTTTACGGCAATGAAGAAATGACTATGTTTTGCAATTTCTCTTGCTCAGAAAGACTTAGAAAGTTGATAATTGTGGGCAATGTTAGAAATGTCATGAGAAACAAGAATTATGTAAAAGAATTGATGTAAGTCATTGTTTCCAAGAGAAAGTGAGACAGGAGTGTAAAAAAGCGTTGTTTTTGTACGGCAATAAAGAAATGACTATGTTTTGCGATTTCTCTTGCTCAGAAAGACTTAGAAAGTTGATAATTGTGGGCAATGTTAGAAATGTCATGAGAAACAAGAATTATGTAAAAGGATTGATGTAAGTCATTGTTTCCAAGAGAAAGTGAGACAGGAGTGTAAAAAAGCGTTGTTTTTGTACGGCAATGAAGAAATGACTATGTTTTGCAATTTCTCTTGCTCAGAAAGACTTAGAAAGTTGATAATTGTGGGCAATGTTAGAAATGTCATGAGAAACAAGAATTAAGTAAAAGGATTGATGTAAGTCATTGTTTCCAAGAGAAAGTGAGACAGGAGTGTAAAAAAGCGTTTTTTTGTACGGCAATGAAGAAATGACTATGTTTTGCGATTTCTCTTGCTCAGAAAGACTTAGAAAGTTGATAATTGTGGGCAATGTTAGAAATGTCATGAGAAACAAGAATTATGTAAAAGGATTTATGTAAGTCTTTGTTTCCAAGAGAAAGTGAGACAGGAGTGTAAAAAAGCGTTGTTTTTGTATGGCAATAAGGAAATTAATATGTTTTGCGATTTCTCTTGCTCAGAAAGACTTAAAGTTGATAATTGTGGGCAATCTTAGAAATGTCATGAGAAATAATGATTATGTAAAAGGATTGATGTAAGTCATTGTTTCCAAGAGAAAGTGAGGCAGGAGTGTAAAAAAGCGTTGTTTTTGAACGGCAATGAAGAAATTACTATGTTTTGCGATTTTTCTTGCTGAGAAAGACTTAAAGTTGATAATTGTGGGCAATCTTAGAAATGTCATGAGAAATAATGATTATGTAAAAGGATTGATGTAAGTCATTGTTTCCAAGAGAAAGTGAGGCAGGAGTGTAAAAAAGCGTTGTTTTTGTACGGCAATGAAGAAATGACTATGTTTTGCGATTTCTCTTGCTCAGAAAGACTTAGAAAGTTGATAATGGTGGGCAATGTTAGAAATGTCATGAGAAACAAGAATTATTTAAAAGAATTGATGTAAGTCATTGTTTCCAAGAGAAAGTGAGACAGGAGTGTAAAAAAGTATTGTTTTTGTACGGCAATGAAGAAATGACTATGTTTTGCGATTTCTCTTGCTCAGAAAGACTTAGAAAGTTGATAATTGTGGGCAATGTTAGAAATGTCATGAGAAACAAGAATTATGTAAAATAATTGGTGTAAGTAATTGTTTCCAAGAGAAAGTGAGACAGGAGTGTAAAAAAGCGTTGTTTTTGTACGGCAATGAAGAAATGACTATGTTTTGCAATTTCTCTTGCTCAGAAAGACTTAGAAAGTTGATAATTGTGGGCAATGTTAGAAATGTCATGAGAAACAAGAATTATGTAAAAGAATTGATGTAAGTCATTGTTTCCAAGAGAAAGTGAGACAGTAGTGTAAAAAAGCGTTGTTTTTGTACGGCAATAAGGAAATTAATATGTTTTGCGATTTCTCTTGCTCAGAAAGACTTAAAGTTGATAATTGTGGGCAATCTTAGAAATGTCATGAGAAATAATGATTATGTAAAAGGATTGATGTAAGTCATTGTTTCCAAGAGAAAGTGAGGCAGGAGTGTAAAAAAGCGTTGTTTTTGAACGGCAATGAAGAAATTACTATGTTTTGCGATTTTTCTTGCTGAGAAAGACTTAAAGTTGATAATTGTGGGCAATCTTAGAAATGTCATGAGAAATAATGATTATGTAAAAGGATTGATGTAAGTCATTGTTTCCAAGAGAAAGTGAGGCAGGAGTGTAAAAAAGCGTTGTTTTTGAACGGCAATGAAGAAATTACTATGTTTTGCGATTTTTCTTGCTGAGAAAGACTTAGAAAGTTGATCAATGTGGGCAATGTTAGAAATGTCATGAGAAACAAGAATTATGTAAAAGAATTGATGTAAGTCATTGTTTCCAAGAGAAAGGGAGACCGGAGTGTAAAAAAGCGTTGTTTTTGGACGGCAATGAAGAAATGACTATTTTGCGATTTCTCTTGCTCAGAAAGACTTAGAAAGTTGATAATTGTGGGCAATGTTAGAAATGTCATGAGAAACAAGAATTATGTAAAAGGATTGATTGTAAGTCATTGTTTCCAAGAGAAAGTGAGACAAGACTGCAAAAAAAGCGTTGTTTTTGTACGGCAATAAAGAAATGACTATGTTTTGCGATTTCTATTGCTCAGAAAGACTTAGAAAGTTGATAATTGTGGGCAATCTTAGAAATGTCATGAGAAATAATGATTATGTAAAAGGATTGATGTAAGTCATTGTTTCCAAGAGAAAGTGAGACAGGAGTGTAAAAAAGCGTTGTTTTTGTACGGCAATGAAGAAATTACTATGTTTTGCGATTTCTCTTGCTCAGAAAGACTTAGAAAGTTGATAATTGTGGGCAATGTTAGAAATGTCATGAGAAACAAGAATTATGTAAAAGGATTGATGTAAGTCATTGTTTCCAAGAGAAAGTGAGACAGGACTACAAAAAAAGCGTTGTTTTTGTACGGCAATGAAGAAATGACTATGTTTTGTGATTTCTCTTGCTCAGAAAGACTTAGAAAGTTGATAATTGTGGGCAATGTTAGAAATGTCATGAGAAACAAGAATTATGTAAAATAATTGATGTAAGTCATTGTTTCCAAGAGAAAGTGAGGCAGCAGTGTAAAAAAGCGTTGTTTTTGTACGGCAATAAAGAAATGACTATGTTTTGCGATTTCTCTTGCTCAGAAAGACTTAGAAAGTTGATAATTGTGGGCAATGTTAGAAATGTCATGAGAAACAAGAATTATGTAAAAGGAATGATGTAAGTCATTGTTTCCAAGAGAAAGTGAGACAGGAGTGTAAAAAAGCGTTGTTTTTGTACGGCAATGAAGAAATGACTATGTTTTGCGATTTCTCTTGCTCAGAAAGACTTAGAAAGTTGATAATTGTGGGCAATGTTAGAAATGTCATGAGAAACAAGAATTATGTAAAAGGATTGATGTGAGTCATTGTTTCCAAGAGAAAGTGAGACAGGAGTGTAAAAAAGCGTTGTTTTTGTACGGCAATGAAGAAATGACTATGTTTTGCGATTTCTCTTGCTCAGAAAGGCTTAGAAAGTTGATAATTGTGGGCAATGTTAGAAATGTCATGAGAAACAAGAATTATGTAAAATAATTGATGTAAGTCATTGTTTCCAAGAGAAAGTGAGACAGGAGTGTAAAAAAGCGTTGTTTTTTTACGGCAATGAAGAAATGACTATGTTTTGCGATTTCTCTTGCTCAGCAAGACTTAGAAAGTTGATAATTGTGGGCAATGTTAGAAATGTCATGAGAAACAAGAATTATGTAAAAGGATTGATGTAAGTCTTTGTTTCCAAGAGAAAGGGAGACAGGAGTGTAAAAAAGCCTTGTTTTTGTACGGCAATAAGGAAATTAATATGTTTTGCGATTTCTCTTGCTCAGAAAGACTTAGAAAGTAGATAATTGTGGGCAATCTTAGAAATGTCATGAGAAATAATGATTAAATAAAAGGTTTGATGTAAGTCTTTGTTTGAAAGAGAAAGTGAGACAGGAGTGTAAAAAAGCGTTGTTTTTGTACGGCAATAAGGAAATTAATATGTTTTGCGATTTCTCTTGCTCAGAAAGACTTAGAAAGTTGATAATTGTGGGCAATGTTAGAAATGTCATGAAAAACAATATTTATGTAAAAGGATTAATGTAAGTCATTGTTTCCAAGAGAAAGTGAGACAGGAGTGTAAAAAAGCGTTGTTTTTTTACGGCAATGAATTAATGACTATGTTTTGCAATTTCTCTTGCTCAGAAAGACTTAGAAAGTTGATAATTGTGGGCAATGTTAGAAATGTCATGAGAAACAAGAATTATGTAAAAGAATTGATGTAAGTCATTGTTTCCAAGAGAAAGTGAGACAGGAGTGTAAAAAAGCGTTGTTTTTGTACGGCAATAAAGAAATGACTATGTTTTGCGATTTCTCTTGCTCAGAAAGACTTAGAAAGTTGATAATTGTGGGCAATGTTAGAAATGTCATGAGAAACAAGAATTATGTAAAAGGATTGATGTAAATCATTGTTTCCAAGAGAAAGTGAGACAGGAGTGTAAAAAAGCGTTGTTTTTGTACGGCAATGAAGAAATGACTATGTTTTGCAATTTCTCTTGCTCAGAAAGACTTAGAAAGTTGATAATTGTGGGCAATGTTAGAAATGTCATGAGAAACAAGAATTATGTAAAAGGATTGATGTAAGTCATTGTTTCCAAGAAAAAGTGAGACAGGAGTGTAAAAAAGCGTTGTTTTTGTACGGCAATGAAGAAATGACTATGTTTTGCAATTTCTCTTGCTCAGAAAGACTTAGAAAGTTGATAATTGTGGGCAATGTTAGAAATGTCATGAGAAACAAGAATTATGTAAAAGGATTGATGTAAGTCTTTGTTTCCAAGAGAAAGTGAGACAGGAGTGTAAAAAAGCGTTGTTTTTGTACGGCAATAAGGAAATTATTATGTTTTGCGATTTCTCTTGCTCAGAAAGACTTAAAGTTGATAATTGTGGGCAATCTTAGAAATGTCATGAGAAATAATGATTATGTAAAAGGATTGATGTAAGTCATTGTTTCCAAGAGAAAGTGAGGCAGGAGTGTAAAAAAGCGTTGTTTTTGAACGGCAATGAAGAAATGACTATGTTTTGCGATTTTTCTTGCTGAGAAAGACTTAGAAAGTTGATCAATGTGGGCAATGTTAGAAATGTCATGAGAAACAAGAATTATGTAAAAGGATTGATGTAAGTCATTGTTTCCAAGAGAAAGTGAGTCAGGAGTGTAAAAAAGCGTTGTTTTTGTAAGGCAATAAGGAAATTAATATGTTTTGCGATTTCTCTTGCTCAGAAAGACTTAGAAAGTTGATAATTGTGGGCAATCTTAGAAATGTCATGAGAAATAATGATTATGTAAAAGGATTGATGTAAGTCATTGTTTCCAAGAGAAAGTGAGGCAGGAGTGTAAAAAAGCGTTGTGTTTGAACGGCAATGAAGAAATTACTATGTTTTGCGATTTTTCTTGCTGAGAAAGACTTAGAAAGTTGATCAATGTGGGCAATGTTAGAAATGTCATGAGAAACAAGAATTATGTAAAAGGATTGATGTAAGTCATTGTTTCCAAGAGAAAGTGAGTCAGGAGTGTAAAAAAGCGTTGTTTTTATAAGGCAATGAAGAAATGACTATGTTTTGCAATTTCTCTTGCTCAGAAAGACTTAGAAAGTTCATAATTGTGGGCAATGTTAGAAATGTCATGAGAAACAAGAATTATGTAAAAGGATTGATGTAAGTCATTGTTTCCAAGAGAAAGTGAGACAGGACTGCAAAAAAAGCGTTGTTTTTGTACGGCAATAAAGAAATGACTATGTTTTGCGATTTCTCTTGCTCAGAAAGACTTAGAAAGTTGATAATTGTGGGCAATGTTAGAAATGTCATGAGAAACAAGAATTATGTAAAAGGATTGATGTAAGTCATTGTTTCCAAGAGAAAGTGAGACAAGAGTGTAAAAAAGCGTTGTTTTTTTACGGCAATGAAGAAATGACTATGTTTTGCGATTTCTCTTGCTCAGAAAGACTTAAAAAGTTGATAATTGTGGGCAATCTTAGAAATGTCATGAGAAATAATGATTATGTAAAAGGATTGATGTAAGTCATTGTTTCCAAGAGAAAGTGAGACAGGAGTGTAAAAAAGCGTTGTTTTTGTACGGCAATGAAGAAATGACTATGTTTTGCGATTTCTCTTGCTCAGAAAGGCTTAGAAAGTTGATAATTGTGGGCAATGTTAGAAATGTCATGAGAAACAAGAATTATTTAAAAGAATTGATGTAAGTCATTGTTTCCAAGAGAAAGTGAGACAGGAGTGTAAAAAAGTATTGTTTTTGTACGGCAATGAAGAAATGACTATGTTTTGCGATTTCTCTTGCTCAGAAAGACTTAGAAAGTTGATAATTGTGGGCAATGTTAGAAATGTCATGAGAAACAAGAATTATGTAAAATAATTGATGTAAGTCATTGTTTCCAAGAGAAAGTGAGACAGGAGTGTAAAAAAGCGTTGTTTTTATACGGCAATGAAGAAATGACTATGTTTTGCGATTTCTCTTGCTCAGAAAGACTTAGAAAGTTGATAATTGTGGGCAATGTTAGAAATGTCATGAGAAACAAGAATTATGTAAAAGGATTGATGTAAGTCTTTGTTTCCAAGAGAAAGGGAGACAGGGGTGTAAAAAAGCCTTGTTTTTGTACGGCAATAAGGAAATTAATATGTTTTCCGATTTCTCTTGCTCAGAAATACTTAGAAAGTTGATAATTGTGGGCAATCTTAGAAATGTCATGAGAAATAATGATTATGTAAAAGGATTGATGTAAGTCATTGTTTCCAAGAGAAAGTGAGGCAGGAGTGTAAAAAAGCGTTGTTTTTGAACGGCAATGAAGAAATGACTATGTTTTGCGATTTTTCTTGCTGAGAAAGACTTAGAAAGTTGATCAATGTGGGCAATGTTAGAAATGTCATGAGAAACAAGAATTATGTAAAAGGATTGATGTAAGTCATTGTTTCCAAGAGAAAGTGAGTCAGGAGTGTAAAAAAGCGTTGTTTTTGTAAGGCAATAAGGAAATTAATATGTTTTGCGATTTCTCTTGCTCAGAAAGACTTAGAAAGTTGATAATTGTGGGCAATCTTAGAAATGTCATGAGAAATAATGATTATGTAAAAGGATTGATGTAAGTCATTGTTTCCAAGAGAAAGTGAGGCAGGAGTGTAAAAAAGCGTTGTTTTTGAACGGCAATGAAGAAATTACTATGTTTTGCGATTTTTCTTGCTGAGAAAGACTTAGAAAGTTGATCAATGTGGGCAATGTTAGAAATGTCATGAGAAACAAGAATTATGTAAAAGGATTGATGTAAGTCATTGTTTCCAAGAGAAAGTGAGTCAGGAGTGTAAAAAAGCGTTGTTTTTATAAGGCAATGAAGAAATGACTATGTTTTGCAATTTCTCTTGCTCAGAAAGACTTAGAAAGTTCATAATTGTGGGCAATGTTAGAAATGTCATGAGAAACAAGAATTATGTAAAAGGATTGATGTAAGTCATTGTTTCCAAGAGAAAGTGAGACAGGACTGCAAAAAAAGCGTTGTTTTTGTACGGCAATAAAGAAATGACTATGTTTTGCGATTTCTCTTGCTCAGAAAGACTTAGAAAGTTGATAATTGTGGGCAATGTTAGAAATGTCATGAGAAACAAGAATTATGTAAAAGGATTGATGTAAGTCATTGTTTCCAAGAGAAAGTGAGACAAGAGTGTAAAAAAGCGTTGTTTTTTTACGGCAATGAAGAAATGACTATGTTTTGCGATTTCTCTTGCTCAGAAAGACTTAAAAAGTTGATAATTGTGGGCAATCTTAGAAATGTCATGAGAAATAATGATTATGTAAAAGGATTGATGTAAGTCATTGTTTCCAAGAGAAAGTGAGACAGGAGTGTAAAAAAGCGTTGTTTTTGTACGGCAATGAAGAAATGACTATGTTTTGCGATTTCTCTTGCTCAGAAAGGCTTAGAAAGTTGATAATTGTGGGCAATGTTAGAAATGTCATGAGAAACAAGAATTATGTAAAATAATTGATGTAAGTCATTGTTTCCAAGAGAAAGTGAGACAGGAGTGTAAAAAAGCGTTGTTTTTATACGGCAATGAAGAAATGACTATGTTTTGCGATTTCTCTTGCTCAGAAAGACTTAGAAAGTTGATAATTGTGGGCAATGTTAGAAATGTCATGAGAAACAAGAATTATGTAAAAGGATTGATGTAAGTCTTTGTTTCCAAGAGAAAGGGAGACAGGGGTGTAAAAAAGCCTTGTTTTTGTACGGCAATAAGGAAATTAATATGTTTTCCGATTTCTCTTGCTCAGAAAGACTTAGAAAGTTGGTAATTGTGGGCAATCTTAGAAATGTCATGAGAAATAATGATTAAATAAAAGGATTGATGTAAGTCTTTGTTTCAAAGAGAAAGTGAGACAGGAGTGTAAAAAAGCGTTGTTTTTGTACGGCAATAAGGAAATTAATATGTTTTGCGATTTCTCTTGCTCAGAAAGACTTAGAAAGTTGATAATTGTGGGCAATGTTAGAAATGTCATGAAAAACAATATTTATGTAAAAGGATTAATGTAAGTCATTGTTTCCAAGAGAAAGTGAGACAGGAGTGTAAAAAAGCGTTGTTTTTTTACGGCAATGAAGAAATGACTATGTTTTGCAATTTCTCTTGCTCAGAAAGACTTAGAAGGTTGATAATTGTGGGCAATGTTAGAAATGTCATGAGAAACAAGAATTATGTAAAAGGATTGATGTAAGTCATTGTTTCCAAGAGAAAGTGAGACAGGAGTGTAAAAAAGCGTTGTTTTTGTACGGCAATAAAGAAATGACTATGTTTTGCAATTTCTCTTGCTCAGAAAGACTTAGAAAGTTGATAATTGTGGCCAATGTTAGAAATGTCATGAGAAACAAGAATTATGTAAAAGGATTGATGTAAGTCATTGTTTCCAAGAGAAAGTGAGACAGGAGTGTAAAAAAGCGTTTTTTTTGTACGGCAATGAAGAAATGACTATGTTTTGCGATTTCTCTTGCTCAGAAAGACTTAGAAAGTTGATAATTGTGGGCAATGTTAGAAATGTCATGAGAAACAAGAATTATGTAAAAGGATTGATGTAAGTCTTTGTTTCCAAGAGAAAGTGAGACAGAAGTGTAAAAAAGCGTTGTTTTTGTACGGCAATAAGGAAATTAATATGTTTTGCTATTTCTCTTGCTCAGAAAGACTTAGAAAGTTGATAATTGTGGGCAATCTTAGAAATGTCATGAGAAATAATGATTATGTAAAAGGATTGATGTAAGTCATTGTTTCCAAGAGAAAGTGAGGCAGGAGTGTAAAAAAGCGTTGTTTTTGAACGGCAATGAAGAAATTACTATGTTTTGCGATTTTTCTTGCTGAGAAAGACTTAGAAAGTTGATCAATGTGGGCAATGTTAGAAATGTCATGAGAAACAAGAATTATGTAAAAGGATTGATGTAAGTCATTGTTTCCAAGAGAAAGTGAGTCAGGAGTGTAAAAAAGCATTGTTTTTGTAAGGCAATGAAGAAATGACTATGTTTTGCAATTTCTCTTGCTCAGAAAGACTTAGAAAGTTGATAATTGTGGGCAATGTTAGAAATGTCATGAGAAACAAGAATTATGTAAAAGGATTGATGTAAGTCATTGTTTCCAAAAGAAAGTGAGACAGGACTGCAAAAAAAGCGTTGTTTTTGGACGGCAATAAAGAAATGACTATGTTTTGCGATTTCTCTTGCTCAGAAAGACTTAGAAAGTTGATAATTGTGGGCAATGTTAGAAATGTCATGAGAAACAAGAATTATGTAAAAGGATTGATGTAAGTCATTGTTTCCAAGAGAAAGTGAGACAAGAGTGTAAAAAAGCGTTGTTTTTTTACGGCAATGAAGAAATGACTATGTTTTGCGATTTCTCTTGCTCAGAAAGACTTAGAAAGTTGATAATTGTGGACAATCTTAGAAATGTCATGAGAAATAATGATTATGTAAAAGGATTGATGTAAGTCATTGTTTCCAAGAGAAAGTGAGACAGGAGTGTAAAAAAGCGTTGTTTTTGTACGGCAATGAAGAAATTACTATGTTTTGCAATTTTTCTTGCTCAGAAAGACTTAGAAAGTTGATAATTGTGGGCAATGTTAGAAATTTCATGAGAAATAAGAATTGTGTAAAAGGATTGAGGTAAGTCATTGTTTCCAGGAGAAAGTGAGACAGGAGTTTAAAAAAGCGTTGTTTTTGTACGGCAATGAAGAAATGACTATGTTTTGCGATTTCTCTTGCTCAGAAAGACTTAGAAAGTTGATAATTGTGGGCAATGTTAGAAATGTCATGAGAAACAAGAATTATGTAAAAGGATTGATGTAAGTCATTGTTTCCAAGAGAAAGTGAGACAGGACTACAAAAAAAGCGTTGTTTTTGTACGGCAATGAAGAAATGACTATGTTTTGCGATTTCTCTTGCTCAGAAAGACTTAAAAAGTTGATAATTGTGTGCAATCTTAGAAATGTCATGAGAAATAATGATTATGTAAAAGGATTGATGTAAGTCATTGTTTCCAAGAGAAAGTGAGACAGGAGTGTAAAAAAGCGTTGTTTTTATACGGCAATGAAGAAATTACTATGTTTTGCAATTTTTCTTGCTCAGAAAGACTTAGAAAGTTGATAATTGTGGGGAATGTTAGAAATTTCATGAGAAACAAGAATTGTGTAAAAGGATTGATGTAAGTCATTGTTTCCAGGAGAAAGTGAGACAGGAGTGTAAAAAAGCATTGTTTTTGTACGGCAATGAAGAAATGACTATGTTTTGCGATTTCTCTTGCTCAGAAAGACTTAGAAAGTTGATAATTGTGGGCAATGTTAGAAATGTCATGAGAAACAAGAATTATTTAAAAGAATTGATGTAAGTCATTGTTTCCAAGAGAAAGTGAGACAGGAGTTAAAAAAAGCATTGTTTTTGTACGGCAATGAAGAAATGACTATGTTTTGCGATTTCTCTTGCTCAGAAAGACTTAGAAAGTTGATAATTGTGGGCAATGTTAGAAATGTCATGAGAAACAAGAATTATGTAAAATAATTGATGTAAGTCATTGTTTCCAAGAGAAAGTGAGACAGGAGTGTAAAAAAGCGTTGTTTTTGTACGGCAATAAAGAAATGACTATGTTTTGCGATTTCTCTTGCTCAGAAAGACTTAGAAAGTTGATAATTGTGGGCAATGTTAGAAATGTCATGAGAAACAAGAATTATGTAAAAGGATTGATGTAAGTCATTGTTTCCAAGAGAAAGTGAGAGAGGAGTGTAAAAAAGCGTTGTTTTTCTACGGCAATGAAGAAATGACTATGTTTTGCGATTTCTCTTGCTCAGAAAGACTTAGAAAGTTGATAATTGTGGGCAATGTTAGAAATGTCATGAGAAACAAGAATTATGTAAAAGGATTGATGTAAGTCATTGTTTCCAAGAGAAAGTGAGACAGGAGTGTAAAAAAGCGTTGTTTTTGTACGGCAATGAAGAAATGACTATGTTTTGCGATTTCTCTTGCTCAGAAAGACTTAGAAAGTTGATAATTGTGGGCAATGTTAGAAATGTCATGAGAAACAAGAATTATGTAAAAGGATTGATGTAAGTCATTGTTTCCAAGAGAAAGTGAGACAGGAGTGTAAAAAAGCATTGTTTTTGTACGGCAATGAAGAAATGACTATGTTTTGCGATTTCTCTTGCTCAGAAAGACTTAGAAAGTTGATAATTGTGGGCAATGTTAGAAATGTCATGAGAAACAAGAATTATTTAAAAGAATTGATGTAAGTCATTTTTTCCAAGAGAAAGTGAGACAGGAGTGTAAAAAAGCATTGTTTTTGTATGGCAATGAAGAAATGACTATGTTTTGCGATTTCTCTTGCTCAGAAAGGCTTAGAAAGTTGATAATTGTGGGCAATGTTAGAAATGTCATGAGAAACAAGAATTATGTAAAATAATTGATGTAAGTCATTGTTTCCAAGAGAAAGTGAGACAGGAGTGTAAAAAAGCGTTGTTTTTATACGGCAATGAAGAAATGACTATGTTTTGCGATTTCTCTTGCTCAGAAAGACTTAGAAAGTTGATAATTGTGGGCAATGTTAGAAATGTCATGAGAAACAAGAATTATGTAAAAGGAGTGATGTAAGTCTTTGTTTCCAAGAGAAAGTGAGACAGGAGTGTAAAAAAGCGTTGTTTTTGTACGGCAATAAAGAAATGACTATGTTTTGCGATTTCTCTTGCTCAGAAAAACTTAGAAAGTTGATAATTGTGGGCAATCTTAGAAATGTCATGAGAAATAATGATTATGTAAAAGGATTGATGTAAGTCATTGTTTCCAAGAGAAAATGAGGTAGGAGTGTAAAAAAGCGTTGTTTTTGAACGGCAATGAAGAAATTACTATGTTTTGCGATTTCTATTGCTCAGAAAGACTTAGAAAGTTGATAATTGTGGGCAATGTTAGAAATGTCATGAGAAACAAGAATTATGTAAAAGGATTGATGTAAGTCATTGTTTCCAAGAGAAAGTGAGACAGGAGTGTAAAAAAGCGTTGTTTTTTTACGGCAATGAAGAAATGACTATGTTTTGCAATTTCTCTTGCTCAGAAAGACTTAGAAAGTTGATAATTGTGGGCAATGTTAGAAATGTCATGAGAAACAAGAATTATGTAAAAGAATTGATGTAAGTCATTGTTTCCAAGAGAAAGTGAGACAGGAGTGTAAAAAAGCGTTGTTTTTGTACGGCAATAAAGAAATGACTATGTTTTGCGATTTCTCTTGCTCAGAAAGACTTAGAAAGTTGATAATTGTGGGCAATGTTAGAAATGTCATGAGAAACAAGAATTATGTAAAAGGATTGATGTAAATCATTGTTTCCAAGAGAAAGTGAGACAGGAGTGTAAAAAAGCGTTGTTTTTGTACGGCAATGAAGAAATGACTATGTTTTGCAATTTCTCTTGCTCAGAAAGACTTAGAAAGTTGATAATTGTGGGCAATGTTAGAAATGTCATGAGAAACAAGAATTATGTAAAAGGATTGATGTAAGTCATTGTTTCCAAGAGAAAGTGAGACAGGAGTGTAAAAAAGCGTTGTTTTTGTACGGCAATGAAGAAATGACTATGTTTTGCGATTTCTCTTGCTCAGAAAGACTTAGAAAGTTGATAATTGTGGGCAATGTTAGAAATGTCATGAGAAACAAGAATTATGTAAAAGGATTGATGTAAGTCTTTGTTTCCAAGAGAAAGTGAGACAGGAGTGTAAAAAAGCGTTGTTTTTGTACGGCAATAAGGAAATTATTATGTTTTGCGATTTCTCTTGCTCAGAAAGACTTAAAGTTGATAATTGTGGGCAATCTTAGAAATGTCATGAGAAATAATGATTATGTAAAAGGATTGATGTAAGTCATTGTTTCCAAGAGAAAGTGAGGCAGGAGTGTAAAAAAGCGTTGTTTTTGAACGGCAATGAAGAAATGACTATGTTTTGCGATTTTTCTTGCTGAGAAAGACTTAGAAAGTTGATCAATGTGGGCAATGTTAGAAATGTCATGAGAAACAAGAATTATGTAAAAGGATTGATGTAAGTCATTGTTTCCAAGAGAAAGTGAGTCAGGAGTGTAAAAAAGCGTTGTTTTTGTAAGGCAATAAGGAAATTAATATGTTTTGCGATTTCTCTTGCTCAGAAAGACTTAGAAAGTTGATAATTGTGGGCAATCTTAGAAATGTCATGAGAAATAATGATTATGTAAAAGGATTGATGTAAGTCATTGTTTCCAAGAGAAAGTGAGGCAGGAGTGTAAAAAAGCGTTGTTTTTATACGGCAATGAAGAAATGACTATGTTTTGCGATTTCTCTTGCTCAGAAAGACTTAGAAAGTTGATAATTGTGGGCAATGTTAGAAATGTCATGAGAAACAAGAATTATGTAAAAGGATTGATGTAAGTCTTTGTTTCCAAGAGAAAGGGAGACAGGAGTGTAAAAAAGCCTTGTTTTTGTACGGCAATAAGGAAATTAATATGTTTTGCGATTTCTCTTGCTCAGAAAGACTTAGAAAGTTGATAATTGCGGGCAATCTTAGAAATGTCATGAGAAATAATGATTAAATAAAAGGATTGATGTAAGTCTTTGTTTCAAAGAGAAAGTGAGACAGGAGTGTAAAAAAGCGTTGTTTTTGTACGGCAATAAGGAAATTAATATGTTTTGCGATTTCTCTTGCTCAGAAAGACTTAGAAAGTTGATAATTGTGGGCAATGTTAGAAATGTCATGAAAAACAATATTTATGTAAAAGGATTAATGTAAGTCATTGTTTCCAAGAGAAAGTGAGACAGGAGTGTAAAAAAGCGTTGTTTTTTTACGGCAATGAAGAAATGACTATGTTTTGCAATTTCTCTTGCTCAGAAAGACTTAGAAAGTTGATAATTGTGGGCAATGTTAGAAATGTCATGAGAAACAAGAATTATGTAAAAGGATTGATGTAAGTCATTGTTTCCAAGAGAAAGTGAGACAGGAGTGTAAAAAAGCGTTGTTTTTGTACGGCAATGAAGAAATGACTATGTTTTGCAATTTCTCTTGCTCAGAAAGACTTAGAAAGTTGATAATTGTGGGCAATGTTAGAAATGTCATGAGAAACAAGAATTATGTAAAAGGATTGATGTAAGTCATTGTTTCCAAGAGAAAGTGAGACAGGAGTGTAAAAAAGCGGTTTTTTTGTACGTCAATGAAGAAATGACTATGTTTTGCGATTTCTCTTGCTCAGAAAGACTTAGAAAGTTGATAATTGTGGGCAATGTTAGAAATGTCATGAGAAACAAGAATTATGTAAAAGGATTGATGTAAGTCATTGTTTCCAAGAGAAAGTGAGACAGGAGTGTAAAAAAGCGTTGTTTTTGTACGGCAATAAGGAAATTAATATGTTTTGCTATTTCTCTTGCTCAGAAAGACTTAGAAAGTTGAT
Source organism: Mixophyes fleayi (assembly GCF_038048845.1). Taxonomy (NCBI): domain Eukaryota; kingdom Metazoa; phylum Chordata; class Amphibia; order Anura; family Limnodynastidae; genus Mixophyes; species Mixophyes fleayi. The sequence continues at coordinate 28,337 of NW_027448270.1, forward strand.
AATTGTGGGCAATGTTAGAAATGTCATGAGAAACAAGAATTATGTAAAAGGATTGATGTAAGTCATTGTTTCCAAGAGAAAGTGAGTCAGGAGTGTAAAAAAGCGTTGTTTTTGTAAGGCAATGAAGAAATGACTATGTTTTGCAATTTCTCTTGCTCAGAAAGACTTAGAAAGTTGATAATTGTGGGCAATGTTAGAAATGTCATGAGAAACAAGAATTATGTAAAAGGATTGATGTAAGTCATTGTTTCCAAGAGAAAGTGAGACAGGACTACAAAAAAAGCGTTGTTTTTGTACGGCAATGAAGAAATGACTATGTTTTGCGATTTCTCTTGCTCAGAAAGACTTAGAAAGTTGATAATTGTGGGCAATCTTAGAAATGTCATGAGAAATAATGATTATGTAAAAGGATTGATGTAAGTCATTGTTTCCAAGAGAAAGTGAGACAGGAGTGTAAAAAAGCGTTGTTTTTGTACGGCAATGAAGAAATGACTATGTTTTGCGATTTCTCTTGCTCAGAAAGACTTAGAAAGTTGACAATTGTGGGCAATGTTAGAAATGTCATGAGAAACAAGAATTATGTAAAAGAATTGATGTAAGTCATTGTTTCCAAGAGAAAGTGAGACAGGAGTGTAAAAAAGCGTTGTTTTTGTACGGCAATAAAGAAATGACTATGTTTTGCGATTTCTCTTGCTCAGAAAGACTTAGAAAGTTGATAATTGTGGGCAATGTTAGAAATGTCATGAGAAACAAGAATTATGTAAAAGGATTGATGTAAGTCATTGCTTCCAAGAGAAAGTGAGACAGGAGTGTAAAAAAGCGTTGTTTTTGTACGGCAATGAAGAAATGACTATGTTTTGCGATTTCTCTTGCTCAGAAAGACTTAGAAAGTTGATAATTGTGGGCAATGTTAGAAATGTCATGAGAAACAAGAATTATGTAAAAGGATTGATGTAAGTCATTGTTTCCAAGAGAAAGTGAGACAGGAGTGTAAAAAAGCATTGTTTTTGTACGGCAATGAAGAAATGACTATGTTTTGCGATTTCTCTTGCTCAGAAAGGCTTAGAAAGTTGATAATTGTGGGCAATGTTAGAAATGTCATGAGAAACAAGAATTATGTATAATAATTGATGTAAGTCATTGTTTCCAAGAGAAAGTGAGACAGGAGTGTAAAAAAGCGTTGTTTTTATACGGCAATGAAGAAATGACTATGTTTTGCGATTTCTCTTGCTCAGAAAGACTTAAAAAGTTGATAATTGTGGGCAATGTTAGAAATGTCATGAGAAACAAGAATTATGTAAAAGGATTGATGTAAGTCTTTGTTTCCAAGAGAAAGTGAGACAGGAGTGTAAAAAAGCGTTGTTTTTGTACGGCAATAAGGAAATTAATATGTTTTGCGATTTCTCTTGCTCAGAAAGACTTAGAAAGTTGATAATTGTGGGCAATCTTAGAAATGTCATGAGAAATAATGATTATGTAAAAGGATTGATGTAAGTCATTGTTTCCAAGAGAAAGTGAGACCGGAGTGTAAAAAAGCGTTGTTTTTGTACGGCAATGAAGAAATTACTATGTTTTGCAATTTTTTTGCTCAGAAAGACTTAGAAAGTTGATAATTGTGGGCAATGTTAGAAATTTCATGAGAAACAAGAATTGTGTAAAAGGATTGATGTAAGTCATTGTTTATAGGAGAAAGTGAGACAGGAGTGTAAAAAAGCGTTGTTTTTGTACGGCAATGAAGAAATGACTATGTTTTGCGATTTCTCTTGCTCAGAAAGACTTAGAAAGTTGATAATTGTGGGCAATGTTAGAAATGTCATGAGAAACAAGAATTATTTAAAAGAATTGATGTAAGTCATTGTTTCCAAGAGAAAGTGAGACAGGAGTGTAAAAACGCATTGTTTTTGTACGGCAATAAAGAAATGACTATGTTTTGCGATTTCTCTTGCTCAGAAAGACTTAGAAAGTTGATAATTGTGGGCAATGTTAGAAATGTCATGAGAAACAAGAATTATGTAAAAGGATTGATGTAAGTCATTGTTTCCAAGAGAAAGTGAGACAGGAGTGTAAAAAAGCGTTGTTTTTGTACGGCAATGAAGAAATGACTATGTTTTGCGATTTCTCTTGCTCAGAAAGACTTAGAAAGTTGATAATTGTGGGCAATGTTAGAAATGTCATGAGAAACAAGAATTATTTAAAAGAATTGATGTAAGTCATTGTTTCCAAGAGAAAGTGAGACAGGAGTGTAAAAAAGCATTGTTTTTGTACGGCAATGAAGAAATGACTATGTTTTGCGATTTCTCTTGCTCAGAAAGACTTAGAAAGTTGATAATTGTGGGCAATGTTAGAAATGTCATGAGAAACAAGAATTATGTAAAATAATTGATGTAAGTCATTGTTTCCAAGAGAAAGTGAGACAGGAGTGTAAAAAAGCGTTGTTTTTGTACGGCAATAAAGAAATGACTATGTTTTGCGATTTCTCTTGCTCAGAAAGACTTAGAAAGTTGATAATTGTGGGCAATGTTAGAAATGTCATGAGAAACAAGAATTATTTAAAAGAATTGATGTAAGTCATTGTTTCCAAGAGAAAGTGAGACAGGAGTGTAAAAAAGCGTTGTTTTTGTACAGCAATGAAGAAATTACTATGTTTTGCAATTTTTCTTGCTCAGAAAGACTTAGAAAGTTGATAATTGTGGGTAATGTTAGAAATTTCATGAGAAACAAGAATTGTGTAAAAGGATTGATGTAAGTCATTGTTTCCAAGAGAAAGTGAGACAGGAGTGTAAAAAAGCGTTGTTTTTTTACGGCAATGAAGAAATGACTATGTTTTGCGATTTCTCTTGCTCAGAAAGACTTAGAAAGTTGATAATTGTGGGCAATGTTAGAAATGTCATGAGAAACAAGAATTATGTAAAAGGATTGATGTAAGTCTTTGTTTCCAAGAGAAAGTGAGACAGGAGTGTAAAAAAGCGTTGTTTTTGTACGGCAATAAGGAAATTAATATGTTTTGCTATTTCTCTTGCTCAGAAAGACTTAGAAAGTTGATAATTGTGGGCAATGTTAGAAATGTCATGAGAAACAAGAATTATGTAAAAGGATTGATGTAAGTCATTGTTTCCAAGAGAAAGTGAGTCAGGAGCGTAAAAAAGCGTTGTTTTTGTAAGGCAATGAAGAAATGACTATGTTTTGCAATTTCTCTTGCTCAGAAAGACTTAGAAAGTTGATAATTGTGGGCAATGTTAGAAATGTCATGAGAAACAAGAATTATGTAAAAGGATTGATGTAAGTCATTGTTTCCAAGAGAAAGTGAGACAGGACTGCAAAAAAAGCGTTGTTTTTGGACGGCAATAAAGAAATGACTATGTTTTGCGATTTCTCTTGCTCAGAAAGACTTAGAAAGTTGATAATTGTGGGCAATGTTAGAAATGTCATGAAAAACAATATTTATGTAAAAGGATTAATGTAAGTCATTGTTTCCAAGAGAAAGTGAGACAGGAGTGTAAAAAAGCGTTGTTTTTGTACAGCAATGAAGAAATTACTATGTTTTGCAATTTTTCTTGCTCAGAAAGACTTAGAAAGTTGATAATTGTGGGCAATGTTAGAAATTTCATGAGAAACAAGAATTGTGTAAAAGGATTGATGTAAGTCATTGTTTCCAAGAGAAAGTGAGACAGGAGTGTAAAAAAGCGTTGTTTTTTTACGGCAATGAAGAAATGACTATGTTTTGCAATTTCTCTTGCTCAGAAAGACTTAGAAAGTTGATAATTGTGGGCAATGTTAGAAATGTCATGAGAAACAAGAATTATGTAAAAGGATTGATGTAAGTCATTGTTTCCAAGAGAAAGTGAGACAGGAGTGTAAAAAAGCATTGTTTTTGTACGGCAATGAAGAAATGACTATGTTTTGCAATTTCTCTTGCTCAGAAAGACTTAGAAAGTTGATAATTGTGGGCAATGTTAGAAATGTCATGAAAAACAATATTTATGTAAAAGGATTAATGTAAGTCATTGTTTCCAAGAGAAAGTGAGACAGGAGTGTAAAAAAGCGTTGTTTTTTTACGGCAATGAAGAAATGACTATGTTTTGCAATTTCTCTTGCTCAGAAAGACTTAGAAAGTTGATAATTGTGGGCAATGTTGGAAATGTCATGAGAAACAAGAATTATGTAAAAGGATTGATGTAAGTCATTGTTTCCAAGAGAAAGTGAGACAGGAGTGTAAAAAAGCATTGTTTTTGTACGGCAATGAAGAAATGACTATGTTTTGCGATTTCTCTTGCTCAGAAAGACTTAGAAAGTTGATAATTGTGGGCAATGTTAGAAATGTCATGAGAAACAAGAATTATGTAAAAGGATTGATGTAAGTCTTTGTTTCCAAGAGAAAGTGAGACAGGAGTGTAAAAAAGCGTTGTTTTTGTACGGCAATAAGGAAATTAATATGTTTTGCTATTTCTCTTGCTCAGAAAGACTTAGAAAGTTGATAATTGTGGGCAATGTTAGAAATGTCATGAGAAACAAGAATTATGTAAAAGGATTGATGTAAGTCATTGTTTCCAAGAGAAAGTGAGTCAGGAGCGTAAAAAAGCGTTGTTTTTGTAAGGCAATGAAGAAATGACTATGTTTTGCAATTTCTCTTGCTCAGAAAGACTTAGAAAGTTGATAATTGTGGGCAATGTTAGAAATGTCATGAGAAACAAGAATTATGTAAAAGGATTGATGTAAGTCATTGTTTCCAAGAGAAAGTGAGACAGGACTGCAAAAAAAGCGTTGTTTTTGGACGGCAATAAAGAAATGACTATGTTTTGCGATTTCTCTTGCTCAGAAAGACTTAGAAAGTTGATAATTGTGGGCAATGTTAGAAATGTCATGAGAAACAAGAATTATGTAAAAGGATTGATGTAAGTCATTGTTTCCAAGCGAAAGTGAGACAAGAGTGTAAAAAAGCGTTGTTTTTTTACGGCAATGAAGAAATGACTATGTTTTGCGATTTCTCTTGCTCAGAAAGACTTAGAAAGTTGATAATTGTGGGCAATGTTAGAAATGTCATGAGAAACAAGAATTATTTAAAAGAATTGATGTAAGTCATTGTTTCCAAGAGAAAGTGAGACAGGAGTGTAAAAAAGCGTTGTTTTTGTACAGCAATGAAGAAATTACTATGTTTTGCAATTTTTCTTGCTCAGAAAGACTTAGAAAGTTGATAATTGTGGGCAATGTTAGAAATTTCATGAGAAACAAGAATTGTGTAAAAGGATTGATGTAAGTCATTGTTTCCAGGAGAAAGTGAGATAGGAGTGTAAAAAAGCGTTGTTTTTGTACGGCAATGAAGAAATGACTATGTTTTGCGATTTCTCTTGCTCAGAAAGACTTAGAAAGTTGATAATTGTGGGCAATGTTAGAAATGTCATGAGAAACAAGAATTATTTAAAAGAATTGATGTAAGTCATTGTTTCCAAGAGAAAGTGAGACAGGAGTGTAAAAAAGCATTGTTTTTGTACGGCAATGAAGAAATGACTATGTTTTGCGATTTCTCTTGCTCAGAAAGACTTAGAAAGTTGATAATTGTGGGCAATGTTAGAAATGTCATGAGAAACAAGAATTATGTAAAATAATTGATGTAAGTCATTGTTTCCAAGAGAAAGTGAGACAGGAGTGTAAAAAAGCGTTGTTTTTGTACGGCAATAAGGAAATTAATATGTTTTGCTATTTCTCTTGCTCAGAAAGACTTAGAAAGTTGATAATTGTGGGCAATGTTAGAAATGTCATGAAAAACAATATTTATGTAAAAGGATTAATGTAAGTCATTGTTTCCAAGAGAAAGTGAGACAGGAGTGTAAAAAAGCGTTGTTTTTTTACGGCAATGAAGAAATGACTATGTTTTGCAATTTCTCTTGCTCAGAAAGACTTAGAAAGTTGATAATTGTGGGCAATGTTAGAAATGTCATGAGAAACAAGAATTATGTAAAAGGATTGATGTAAGTCATTGTTTCCAAGAGAAAGTGAGACAGGACTGCAAAAAAAGCGTTGTTTTTGGACGGCAATAAAGAAATGACTATGTTTTGCGATTTCTCTTGCTCAGAAAGACTTAGAAAGTTGATAATTGTGGGCAATGTTAGAAATGTCATGAGAAACAAGAATTATGTAAAAGGATTGATGTAAGTCTTTGTTTCCAAGAGAAAGTGAGACAGGAGTGTAAAAAAGCGTTGTTTTTGTACGGCAATAAGGAAATTAATATGTTTTGCGATTTCTCTTGCTCAGAAAGACTTAGAAAGTTGATAATTGTGGGCAATGTTAGAAATGTCATGAAAAACAATATTTATGTAAAAGGATTAATGTAAGTCATTGTTTCCAAGAGAAAGTGAGACAGGAGTGTAAAAAAGCGTTGTTTTTTTACGGCAATGAAGAAATGACTATGTTTTGCGATTTCTCTTGCTCAGAAAGACTTAGAAAGTTGATAATTGTGGGCAATGTTAGAAATGTCATGAGAAACAAGAATTATGTAAAAGGATTGATGTAAGTCATTGTTTCCAAGAGAAAGTGAGACAGGAGTGTAAAAAAGCATTGTTTTTGTACGGCAATGAAGAAATGACTATGTTTTGCAATTTCTCTTGCTCAGAAAGACTTAGAAAGTTGATAATTGTGGGCAATGTTAGAAATGTCATGAAAAACAATATTTATGTAAAAGGATTAATGTAAGTCATTGTTTCCAAGAGAAAGTGAGACAGGAGTGTAAAAAAGCGTTGTTTTTTTACGGCAATGAAGAAATGACTATGTTTTGCAATTTCTCTTGCTCAGAAAGACTTAGAAAGTTGATAATTGTGGGCAATGTTAGAAATGTCATGAGAAACAAGAATTATGTAAAAGGATTGATGTAAGTCATTGTTTCCAAGAGAAAGTGAGACAGGAGTGTAAAAAAGCATTGTTTTTGTACGGCAATGAAGAAATGACTATGTTTTGCGATTTCTCTTGCTCAGAAAGACTTAGAAAGTTGATAATTGTGGGCAATGTTAGAAATGTCATGAGAAACAAGAATTATGTAAAGGATTGATGTAAGTCTTTGTTTCCAAGAGAAAGTGAGACAGGAGTGTAAAAAAGCGTTGTTTTTGTACGGCAATAAGGAAATTAATATGTTTTGCTATTTCTCTTGCTCAGAAAGACTTAGAAAGTTGATAATTGTGGGCAATGTTAGAAATGTCATGAGAAACAAGAATTATGTAAAAGGATTGATGTAAGTCATTGTTTCCAAGAGAAAGTGAGTCAGGAGTGTAAAAAAGCGTTGTTTTTGTAAGGCAATGAAGAAATGACTATGTTTTGCAATTTCTCTTGCTCAGAAAGACTTAGAAAGTTGATAATTGTGGGCAATGTTAGAAATGTCATGAGAAACAAGAATTATGTAAAAGGATTGATGTAAGTCATTGTTTCCAAGAGAAAGTGAGACAGGACTGCAAAAAAAGCGTTGTTTTTGGACGGCAATAAAGAAATGACTATGTTTTGCGATTTCTCTTGCTCAGAAAGACTTAGAAAGTTGATAATTGTGGGCAATGTTAGAAATGTCATGAGAAACAAGAATTATGTAAAAGGATTGATGTAAGTCATTGTTTCCAAGCGAAAGTGAGACAAGAGTGTAAAAAAGCGTTGTTTTTTTACGGCAATGAAGAAATGACTATGTTTTGCGATTTCTCTTGCTCAGAAAGACTTAGAAAGTTGATAATTGTGGGCAATGTTAGAAATGTCATGAGAAACAAGAATTATTTAAAAGAATTGATGTAAGTCATTGTTTCCAAGAGAAAGTGAGACAGGAGTGTAAAAAAGCGTTGTTTTTGTACAGCAATGAAGAAATTACTATGTTTTGCAATTTTTCTTGCTCAGAAAGACTTAGAAAGTTGATAATTGTGGGCAATGTTAGAAATTTCATGAGAAACAAGAATTGTGTAAAAGGATTGATGTAAGTCATTGTTTCCAGGAGAAAGTGAGATAGGAGTGTAAAAAAGCGTTGTTTTTGTACGGCAATGAAGAAATGACTATGTTTTGCGATTTCTCTTGCTCAGAAAGACTTAGAAAGTTGATAATTGTGGGCAATGTTAGAAATGTCATGAGAAACAAGAATTATTTAAAAGAATTGATGTAAGTCATTGTTTCCAAGAGAAAGTGAGACAGGAGTGTAAAAAAGCATTGTTTTTGTACGGCAATGAAGAAATGACTATGTTTTGCGATTTCTCTTGCTCAGAAAGACTTAGAAAGTTGATAATTGTGGGCAATGTTAGAAATGTCATGAGAAACAAGAATTATGTAAAATAATTGATGTAAGTCATTGTTTCCAAGAGAAAGTGAGACAGGAGTGTAAAAAAGCGTTGTTTTTGTACGGCAATAAAGAAATGACTATGTTTTGCGATTTCTCTTGCTCAGAAAGACTTAGAAAGTTGATAATTGTGGGCAATGTTAGAAATGTCATGAGAAACAAGAATTATGTAAAAGGATTGATGTAAGTCATTGTTTCCAAGAGAAAGTGAGACAGGAGTGTAAAAAAGCGTTGTTTTTGTACGGCAATGAAGAAATGACTATGTTTTGCGATTTCTCTTGCTCAGAAAGACTTAGAAAGTTGATAATTGTGGGCAATGTTAGAAATGTCATGAGAAATAATGATTATGTAAAAGGATTGATGTAAGTCATTGTTTCCAAGAGAAAGTGAGACCGGAGTGTAAAAAAGCGTTGTTTTTGTACGGCAATGAAGAAATTACTATGTTTTGCAATTTTTTGGCTCAGAAAGACTTAGAAAGTTGATAATTGTGGGCAATGTTAGAAATTTCATGAGAAACAAGAATTGTGTAAAAGGATTGATGTAAGTCATTGTTTCCAGGAGAAAGTGAGACAGGAGTGTGAAAAAGCGTTGTTTTTGTACGGCAATGAAGAAATGACTATGTTTTGCGATTTCTCTTGCTCAGAAAGACTTAGAAAGTTGATAATTGTGGGCAATGTTAGAAATGTCATGAGAAACAAGAATTATGTAAAAGGATTGATGTAAGTCATTGTTTCCAAGAGAAAGTGAGACAGGACTACAAAAAAAGCGTTGTTTTTGTACGGCAATGAAGAAATGACTATGTTTTGCGATTTCTCTTGCTCAGAAAGACTTAGAAAGTTGATAATTGTGGGCAATGTTAGAAATGTCATGAGAAACAAGAATTATGTAAAAGAATTGATGTAAGTCATTGTTTCCAAGAGAAAGTGAGACAGGAGTGTAAAAAAGCATTGTTTTTGTACGGCAATGAAGAAATGACTATGTTTTGCGATTTCTCTTGCTCAGAAAGACTTAGAAAGTTGATAATTGTGGGCAATGTTAGAAATGTCATGAGAAACAAGAATTATGTAAAAGGATTGATGTAAGTCACTGTTTCCAAGAGAAAGTGAGACAGGAGTGTAAAAAAGCGTTGTTTTTGTACGGCAATGAAGAAATGACTATGTTTTGCAATTTCTCTTGCTCAGAAAGACTTAGAAAGTTGATAATTGTGGGCAATGTTAGAAATGTCATGAGAAACAAGAATTATGTAAAAGGATTGATGTAAGTCATTGTTTCCAAGAGAAAGTGAGACAGGAGTGTAAAAAAGCGTTTTTTTTTGTACGGCAATGAAGAAATGACTATGTTTTGCGATTTCTCTTGCTCAGAAAGACTTAGAAAGTTGATAATTGTGGGCAATGTTAGAAATGTCATGAGAAACAAGAATTATGTAAAAGGATTGATGTAAGTCTTTGTTTCCAAGAGAAAGTGAGACAGGAGTGTAAAAAAGCGTTGTTTTTGTACGGCAATAAGGAAATTAATATGTTTTGCTATTTCTCTTGCTCAGAAAGACTTAGAAAGTTGATAATTGTGGGCAATGTTAGAAATGTCATGAGAAACAAGAATTATGTAAAAGGATTGATGTAAGTCATTGTTTCCAAGAGAAAGTGAGTCAGGAGTGTAAAAAAGCGTTGGTTTTGTAAGGCAATGAAGAAATGACTATGTTTTGCAATTTCTCTTGCTCAGAAAGACTTAGAAAGTTGATAATTGTGGGCAATGTTAGAAATGTCATGAGAAACAAGAATTATGTAAAAGGATTGATGTAAGTCACTGTTTCCAAGAGAAAGTGAGACAGGAGTGTAAAAAAGCGTTGTTTTTGTACGGCAATGAAGAAATGACTATGTTTTGCAATTTCTCTTGCTCAGAAAGACTTAGAAAGTTGATAATTGTGGGCAATGTTAGAAATGTCATGAGAAACAAGAATTATGTAAAAGGATTGATGTAAGTCATTGTTTCCAAGAGAAAGTGAGACAGGAGTGTAAAAAAGCGTTTTTTTTGTACGGCAATGAAGAAATGACTATGTTTTGCGATTTCTCTTGCTCAGAAAGACTTAGAAAGTTGATAATTGTGGGCAATGTTAGAAATGTCATGAGAAACAAGAATTATGTAAAAGGATTGATGTAAGTCTTTGTTTCCAAGAGAAAGTGAGACAGGAGTGTAAAAAAGCGTTGTTTTTGTACGGCAATAAGGAAATTAATATGTTTTGCGATTTCTCTTGCTCAGAAAGACTTAGAAAGTTGATAATTGTGGGCAATCTTAGAAATGTCATGAGAAATAATGATTATGTAAAAGGATTGATGTAAGTCATTGTTTCCAAGAGAAAGTGAGACCGGAGTGTAAAAAAGCGTTGTTTTTGTACGGCAATGAAGAAATTACTATGTTTTGCAATTTTTTTGCTCAGAAAGACTTAGAAAGTTGATAATTGTGGGCAATGTTAGAAATTTCATGAGAAACAAGAATTGTGTAAAAGGATTGATGTAAGTCATTGTTTCCAGGAGAAAGTGAGACAGGAGTGTAAAAAAGCGTTGTTTTTGTACGGCAATTAAGAAATGACTATGTTTTGCGATTTCTCTTGCTCAGAAAGACTTAGAAAGTTGATAATTGTGGGCAATGTTAGAAATGTCATGAGAAACAAGAATTATGTAAAAGGATTGATGTAAGTCATTGTTTCCAAGAGAAAGTGAGACAGGACTACAAAAAAAGCGTTGTTTTTGTACGGCAATGAAGAAATGACTATGTTTTGCGATTTCTCTTGCTCAGAAAGACTTAGAAAGTTGATAATTGTGGGCAATGTTAGAAATGTCATGAGAAACAAGAATTATTTAAAAGAATTGATGTAAGTCATTGTTTCCAAGAGAAAGTGAGACAGGAGTGTAAAAACGCATTGTTTTTGTACGGCAATAAAGAAATGACTATGTTTTGCGATTTCTCTTGCTCAGAAAGACTTAGAAAGTTGATAATTGTGGGCAATGTTAGAAATGTCATGAGAAACAAGAATTATGTAAAAGAATTGATGTAAGTCATTGTTTCCAAGAGAAAGTGAGACTGGAGTGTAAAAAAGCATTGTTTTTGTACGGCAATGAAGAAATGACTATGTTTTGCGATTTCTCTTGCTCAGAAAGACTTAGAAAGTTGATAATTGTGGGCAATGTTAGAAATGTCATGAGAAACAAGAATTATGTAAAAGGATTGATGTAAGTCACTGTTTCCAAGAGAAAGTGAGACAGGAGTGTAAAAAAGCGTTGTTTTTGGACAGCAATGAAGAAATGACTATGTTTTGCGATTTCTCTTGCTCAGAAAGACTTAGAAAGTTGATAATTGTGGGCAATGTTAGAAATGTCATGAGAAACAAGAATTATGTAAAAGGATTGATGTAAGTCATTGTTTCCAAGAGAAAGTGAGACAGGACTGCAAAAAAAGCGTTGTTTTTGGACGGCAATAAAGAAATGACTATGTTTTGCGATTTCTCTTGCTCAGAAAGACTTAGAAAGTTGATAATTGTGGGCAATGTTAGAAATGTCATGAGAAACAAGAATTATTTAAAAGAATTGATGTAAGTCATTGTTTCCAAGAGAAAGTGAGACAGGAGTGTAAAAAAGCGTTGTTTTTGTACAGCAATGAAGAAATTACTATGTTTTGCAATTTTTCTTGCTCAGAAAGACTTAGAAAGTTGATAATTGTGGGCAATGTTAGAAATTTCATGAGAAACAAGAATTGTGTAAAAGGATTGATGTAAGTCATTGTTTCCAGGAGAAAGTGAGATAGGAGTGTAAAAAAGCGTTGTTTTTGTACGGCAATGAAGAAATGACTATGTTTTGCGATTTCTCTTGCTCAGAAAGACTTAGAAAGTTGATAATTGTGGGCAATGTTAGAAATGTCATGAGAAACAAGAATTATTTAAAAGAATTGATGTAAGTCATTGTTTCCAAGAGAAAGTGAGACAGGAGTGTAAAAAAGCATTGTTTTTGTACGGCAATGAAGAAATGACTATGTTTTGCGATTTCTCTTGCTCAGAAAGACTTAGAAAGTTGATAATTGTTGGCAATGTTAGAAATGTCATGAGAAACAAGAATTATGTAAAATAATTGATGTAAGTCATTGTTTCCAAGAGAAAGTGAGACAGGAGTGTAAAAAAGCGTTGTTTTTGTACGGCAATAAAGAAATGACTATGTTTTGCGATTTCTCTTGCTCAGAAAGACTTAGAAAGTTGATAATTGTGGGCAATGTTAGAAATGTCATGAGAAACAAGAATTATGTAAAAGGATTGATGTAAGTCATTGTTTCCAAGAGAAAGTGAGACAGGAGTGTAAAAAAGCGTTGTTTTTGTACGGCAATGAAGAAATGACTATGTTTTGCGATTTCTCTTGCTCAGAAAGACTTAGAAAGTTGATAATCGTGGGCAATGTTAGAAATGTCATGAGAAATAATGATTATGTAAAAGGATTGATGTAAGTCATTGTTTCCAAGAGAAAGTGAGACAGGAGTGTAAAAAAGCGTTGTTTTTGTACAGCAATGAAGAAATTACTATGTTTTGCAATTTTTCTTGCTCAGAAAGACTTAGAAAGTTGATAATTGTGGGCAATGTTAGAAATTTCATGAGAAACAAGAATTGTGTAAAAGGATTGATGTAAGTCATTGTTTCCAGGAGAAAGTGAGATAGGAGTGTAAAAAAGCGTTGTTTTTGTACGGCAATGAAGAAATGACTATGTTTTGCGATTTCTCTTGCTCAGAAAGACTTAGAAAGTTGATAATTGTGGGCAATGTTAGAAATGTCATGAGAAACAAGAATTATTTAAAAGAATTGATGTAAGTCATTGTTTCCAAGAGAAAGTGAGACAGGAGTGTAAAAAAGCATTGTTTTTGTACGGCAATGAAGAAATGACTATGTTTTGCGATTTCTCTTGCTCAGAAAGACTTAGAAAGTTGATAATTGTTGGCAATGTTAGAAATGTCATGAGAAACAAGAATTATGTAAAATAATTGATGTAAGTCATTGTTTCCAAGAGAAAGTGAGACAGGAGTGTAAAAAAGCGTTGTTTTTGTACGGCAATAAAGAAATGACTATGTTTTGCGATTTCTCTTGCTCAGAAAGACTTAGAAAGTTGATAATTGTGGGCAATGTTAGAAATGTCATGAGAAACAAGAATTATGTAAAAGGATTGATGTAAGTCATTGTTTCCAAGAGAAAGTGAGACAGGAGTGTAAAAAAGCGTTGTTTTTGTACGGCAATGAAGAAATGACTATGTTTTGCGATTTCTCTTGCTCAGAAAGACTTAGAAAGTTGATAATCGTGGGCAATGTTAGAAATGTCATGAGAAATAATGATTATGTAAAAGGATTGATGTAAGTCATTGTTTCCAAGAGAAAGTGAGACCGGAGTGTAAAAAAGCGTTGTTTTTGTACGGCAATGAAGAAATTACTATGTTTTGCAATTTTTTTGCTCAGAAAGACTTAGAAAGTTGATAATTGTGGGCAATGTTAGAAATTTCATGAGAAACAAGAATTGTGTAAAAGGATTGATGTAAGTCATTGTTTCCAGGAGAAAGTGAGACAGGAGTGTGAAAAAGCGTTGTTTTTGTACGGCAATGAAGAAATGACTATGTTTTGCGATTTCTCTTGCTCAGAAAGACTTAGAAAGTTGATAATTGTGGGCAATGTTAGAAATGTCATGAGAAACAAGAATTATGTAAAAGGATTGATGTAAGTCATTGTTTCCAAGAGAAAGTGAGACAGGACTACAAAAAAAGCGTTGTTTTTGTACGGCAATGAAGAAATGACTATGTTTTGCGATTTCTCTTGCTCAGAAAGACTTAGAAAGTTGATAATTGTGGGCAATGTTAGAAATGTCATGAGAAACAAGAATTATTTAAAAGAATTGATGTAAGTCATTGTTTCCAAGAGAAAGTGAGACAGGAGTGTAAAAACGCATTGTTTTTGTACGGCAATAAAGAAATGACTATGTTTTGCGATTTCTCTTGCTCAGAAAGACTTAGAAAGTTGATAATTGTGGGCAATGTTAGAAATGTCATGAGAAACAAGAATTATGTAAAAGAATTGATGTAAGTCATTGTTTCCAAGAGAAAGTGAGACAGGAGTGTAAAAAAGCATTGTTTTTGTACGGCAATGAAGAAATGACTATGTTTTGCGATTTCTCTTGCTCAGAAAGACTTAGAAAGTTGATAATTGTGGGCAATGTTAGAAATGTCATGAGAAACAAGAATTATGTAAAAGGATTGATGTAAGTCACTGTTTCCAAGAGAAAGTGAGACAGGAGTGTAAAAAAGCGTTGTTTTTGTACGGCAATGAAGAAATGACTATGTTTTGCAATTTCTCTTGCTCAGAAAGACTTAGAAAGTTGATAATTGTGGGCAATGTTAGAAATGTCATGAGAAACAAGAATTATGTAAAAGGATTGATGTAAGTCATTGTTTCCAAGAGAAAGTGAGACAGGAGTGTAAAAAAGCGTTTTTTTTTGTACGGCAATGAAGAAATGACTATGTTTTGCGATTTCTCTTGCTCAGAAAGACTTAGAAAGTTGATAATTGTGGGCAATGTTAGAAATGTCATGAGAAACAAGAATTATGTAAAAGGATTGATGTAAGTCATTGTTTCCAAGCGAAAGTGAGACAAGAGTGTAAAAAAGCGTTGTTTTTTTACGGCAATGAAGAAATGACTATGTTTTGCGATTTCTCTTGCTCAGAAAGACTTAGAAAGTTGATAATTGTGGACAATCTTAGAAATTTCATGAGAAATAAGAATTGTGTAAAAGGATTGAGGTAAGTCATTGTTTCCAGGAGAAAGTGAGACAGGAGTATAAAAAAAGCGTTGTTTTTGTACGGCAATGAAGAAATGACTATGTTTTGCGATTTCTCTTGCTCAGAAAGACTTAGAAAGTTGATAATTGTGGGTAATGTTAGAAATGTCATGAGAAACAAGAATTATGTAAAAGGATTGATGTAAGTCACTGTTTCCAAGAGAAAGTGAGACAGGACTACAAAAAAAGCGTTGTTTTTGTACGGCAATGAAGAAATGACTATGTTTTGCGATTTCTCTTGCTCAGAAAGACTTAGAAAGTTGATAATTGTGGGCAATCTTAGAAATGTCATGAGAAATAATGATTATGTAAAAGGATTGATGTAAGTCATTGTTTCCAAGAGAAAGTGAGACAGGAGTGTAAAAAAGCGTTGTTTTTGTACAGCAATGAAGAAATTACTATGTTTTGCAATTTTTCTTGCTCAGAAAGACTTAGAAAGTTGATAATTGTGGGCAATGTTAGAAATGTCATGAGAAACAAGAATTATGTAAAATAATTGATGTAAGTCATTGTTTCCAAGAGAAAGTGAGACAGGAGTGTAAAAAAGCGTTGTTTTTGTACGGCAATAAAGAAATGACTATGTTTTGCGATTTCTCTTGCTCAGAAAGACTTAGAAAGTTGATAATTGTGGGCAATGTTAGAAATGTCATGAGAAACAAGAATTATGTAAAAGGATTGATGTAAGTCATTGTTTCCAAGAGAAAGTGAGACAGGAGTGTAAAAAAGCGTTGTTTTTCTACGGCAATGAAGAAATGACTATGTTTTGCGATTTCTCTTGCTCAGAAAGACTTAGAAAGTTGATAATTGTGGGCAATGTTAGAAATGTCATGAGAAACAAGAATTATGTAAAAGGATTGATGTAAGTCATTGTTTCCAAGAGAAAGTGAGACAGGAGTGTAAAAAAGCGTTGTTTTTGTACGGCAATGAAGAAATGACTATGTTTTGCGATTTCTCTTGCTCAGAAAGACTTAGAAAGTTGATAATTGTGGGCAATGTTAGAAATGTCATGAGAAACAAGAATTATGTAAAAGGATTGATGTAAGTCATTGTTTCCAAGAGAAAGTGAGACAGGAGTGTAAAAAAGCGTTGTTTTTGTACGGCAATGAAGAAATGACTATGTTTTGCGATTTCTCTTGCTCAGAA
Organism: Mixophyes fleayi; assembly: GCF_038048845.1. Taxonomy (NCBI): domain Eukaryota; kingdom Metazoa; phylum Chordata; class Amphibia; order Anura; family Limnodynastidae; genus Mixophyes; species Mixophyes fleayi. The sequence goes on from NW_027448270.1 coordinate 44,617, forward strand.
AGACTTAGAAAGTTGATAATTGTGGGCAATGTTAGAAATGTCATGAGAAACAAGAATTATTTAAAAGAATTGATGTAAGTCATTGTTTCCAAGAGAAAGTGAGACAGGAGTGTAAAAAAGCATTGTTTTTGTACGGCAATGAAGAAATGACTATGTTTTGCGATTTCTCTTGCTCAGAAAGGCTTAGAAAGTTGATAATTGTGGGCAATGTTAGAAATGTCATGAGAAACAAGAATTATGTAAAATAATTGATGTAAGTCATTGTTTCCAAGAGAAAGTGAGACAGGAGTGTAAAAAAGCGTTGTTTTTATACGGCAATGAAGAAATGACTATGTTTTGCGATTTCTCTTGCTCAGAAAGACTTAGAAAGTTGATAATTGTGGGCAATGTTAGAAATGTCATGAGAAACAAGAATTATGTAAAAGGATTGATGTAAGTCTTTGTTTCCAAGAGAAAGTGAGACAGGAGTGTAAAAAAGCGTTGTTTTTGTACGGCAATAAGGAAATTAATATGTTTTGCGATTTCTCTTGCTCAGAAAGACTTAGAAAGTTGATAATTGTGGGCAATCTTAGAAATGTCATGAGAAATAATGATTATGTAAAAGGATTGATGTAAGTCATTGTTTCCAAGAGAAAGTGAGACCGGAGTGTAAAAAAGCGTTGTTTTTGTACGGCAATGAAGAAATTACTATGTTTTGCAATTTTTTTGCTCAGAAAGACTTAGAAAGTTGATAATTGTGGGCAATGTTAGAAATTTCATGAGAAACAAGAATTGTGTAAAAGGATTGATGTAAGTCATTGTTTCCAGGAGAAAGTGAGACAGGAGTGTAAAAAAGCGTTGTTTTTGTACGGCAATTAAGAAATGACTATGTTTTGCGATTTCTCTTGCTCAGAAAGACTTAGAAAGTTGATAATTGTGGGCAATGTTAGAAATGTCATGAGAAACAAGAATTATGTAAAAGGATTGATGTAAGTCATTGTTTCCAAGAGAAAGTGAGACAGGACTACAAAAAAAGCGTTGTTTTTGTACGGCAATGAAGAAATGACTATGTTTTGCGATTTCTCTTGCTCAGAAAGACTTAGAAAGTTGATAATTGTGGGCAATGTTAGAAATGTCATGAGAAACAAGAATTATTTAAAAGAATTGATGTAAGTCATTGTTTCCAAGAGAAAGTGAGACAGGAGTGTAAAAACGCATTGTTTTTGTACGGCAATAAAGAAATGACTATGTTTTGCGATTTCTCTTGCTCAGAAAGACTTAGAAAGTTGATAATTGTGGGCAATGTTAGAAATGTCATGAGAAACAAGAATTATGTAAAAGAATTGATGTAAGTCATTGTTTCCAAGAGAAAGTGAGACTGGAGTGTAAAAAAGCATTGTTTTTGTACGGCAATGAAGAAATGACTATGTTTTGCGATTTCTCTTGCTCAGAAAGACTTAGAAAGTTGATAATTGTGGGCAATGTTAGAAATGTCATGAGAAACAAGAATTATGTAAAAGGATTGATGTAAGTCACTGTTTCCAAGAGAAAGTGAGACAGGAGTGTAAAAAAGCGTTGTTTTTGGACAGCAATGAAGAAATGACTATGTTTTGCGATTTCTCTTGCTCAGAAAGACTTAGAAAGTTGATAATTGTGGGCAATGTTAGAAATGTCATGAGAAACAAGAATTATTTAAAAGAATTGATGTAAGTCATTGTTTCCAAGAGAAAGTGAGACAGGAGTGTAAAAAAGCATTGTTTTTGTACGGCAATGAAGAAATGACTATGTTTTGCGATTTCTCTTGCTCAGAAAGACTTAGAAAGTTGATAATTGTGGGCAATGTTAGAAATGTCATGAGAAACAAGAATTATGTAAAATAATTGATGTAAGTCATTGTTTCCAAGAGAAAGTGAGACAGGAGTGTAAAAAAGCGTTGTTTTTGTACGGCAATAAAGAAATGACTATGTTTTGCGATTTCTCTTGCTCAGAAAGACTTAGAAAGTTGATAATTGTGGGCAATGTTAGAAATGTCATGAGAAACAAGAATTATGTAAAAGGATTGATGTAAGTCATTGTTTCCAAGAGAAAGTGAGACAGGAGTGTAAAAAAGCGTTGTTTTTGTACGGCAATGAAGAAATGACTATGTTTTGCGATTTCTCTTGCTCAGAAAGACTTAGAAAGTTGATAATCGTGGGCAATGTTAGAAATGTCATGAGAAATAATGATTATGTAAAAGGATTGATGTAAGTCATTGTTTCCAAGAGAAAGTGAGACCGGAGTGTAAAAAAGCGTTGTTTTTGTACGGCAATGAGGAAATTACTATGTTTTGCAATTTTTTTGCTCAGAAAGACTTAGAAAGTTGATAATTGTGGGCAATGTTAGAAATTTCATGAGAAACAAGAATTGTGTAAAAGGATTGATGTAAGTCATTGTTTCCAGGAGAAAGTGAGACAGGAGTGTGAAAAAGCGTTGTTTTTGTACGGCAATGAAGAAATGACTATGTTTTGCGATTTCTCTTGCTCAGAAAGACTTAGAAAGTTGATAATTGTGGGCAATGTTAGAAATGTCATGAGAAACAAGAATTATGTAAAAGGATTGATGTAAGTCATTGTTTCCAAGAGAAAGTGAGACAGGACTACAAAAAAAGCGTTGTTTTTGTACGGCAATGAAGAAATGACTATGTTTTGCGATTTCTCTTGCTCAGAAAGACTTAGAAAGTTGATAATTGTGGGCAATGTTAGAAATGTCATGAGAAACAAGAATTATTTAAAAGAATTGATGTAAGTCATTGTTTCCAAGAGAAAGTGAGACAGGAGTGTAAAAACGCATTGTTTTTGTACGGCAATAAAGAAATGACTATGTTTTGCGATTTCTCTTGCTCAGAAAGACTTAGAAAGTTGATAATTGTGGGCAATGTTAGAAATGTCATGAGAAACAAGAATTATGTAAAAGAATTGATGTAAGTCATTGTTTCCAAGAGAAAGTGAGACAGGAGTGTAAAAAAGCATTGTTTTTGTACGGCAATGAAGAAATGACTATGTTTTGCGATTTCTCTTGCTCAGAAAGACTTAGAAAGTTGATAATTGTGGGCAATGTTAGAAATGTCATGAGAAACAAGAATTATGTAAAAGGATTGATGTAAGTCATTGTTTCCAAGAGAAAGTGAGACAGGAGTGTAAAAAAGCGTTTTTTTTTGTACGGCAATGAAGAAATGACTATGTTTTGCGATTTCTCTTGCTCAGAAAGACTTAGAAAGTTGATAATTGTGGGCAATGTTAGAAATGTCATGAGAAACAAGAATTATGTAAAAGGATTGATGTAAGTCTTTGTTTCCAAGAGAAAGTGAGACAGGAGTGTAAAAAAGCGTTGTTTTTGTACGGCAATAAGGAAATTAATATGTTTTGCTATTTCTCTTGCTCAGAAAGACTTAGAAAGTTGATAATTGTGGGCAATGTTAGAAATGTCATGAGAAACAAGAATTATGTAAAAGGATTGATGTAAGTCATTGTTTCCAAGAGAAAGTGAGTCAGGAGTGTAAAAAAGCGTTGGTTTTGTAAGGCAATGAAGAAATGACTATGTTTTGCAATTTCTCTTGCTCAGAAAGACTTAGAAAGTTGATAATTGTGGGCAATGTTAGAAATGTCATGAGAAACAAGAATTATGTAAAAGGATTGATGTAAGTCATTGTTTCCAAGAGAAAGTGAGACAGGACTGCAAAAAAAGCGTTGTTTTTGGACGGCAATAAAGAAATGACTATGTTTTGCGATTTCTCTTGCTCAGAAAGACTTAGAAAGTTGATAATTGTGGGCAATGTTAGAAATGTCATGAGACACAAGAATTATGTAAAAGGATTGATGTAAGTCATTGTTTCCAAGCGAAAGTGAGACAAGAGTGTAAAAAAGCGTTGTTTTTTTACGGCAATGAAGAAATGACTATGTTTTGCGATTTCTCTTGCTCAGAAAGACTTAGAAAGTTGATAATTGTGGGCAATGTTAGAAATGTCATGAGAAACAAGAATTATTTAAAAGAATTGATGTAAGTCATTGTTTCCAAGAGAAAGTGAGACAGGAGTGTAAAAAAGCGTTGTTTTTGTACAGCAATGAAGAAATTACTATGTTTTGCAATTTTTCTTGCTCAGAAAGACTTAGAAAGTTGATAATTGTGGGCAATGTTAGAAATGTCATGAGAAACAAGAATTATGTAAAATAATTGATGTAAGTCATTGTTTCCAAGAGAAAGTGAGACAGGAGTGTAAAAAAGCGTTGTTTTTGTACGGCAATAAAGAAATGACTATGTTTTGCGATTTCTCTTGCTCAGAAAGACTTAGAAAGTTGATAATTGTGGGCAATGTTAGAAATGTCATGAGAAACAAGAATTATGTAAAAGGATTGATGTAAGTCATTGTTTCCAAGAGAAAGTGAGACAGGAGTGTAAAAAAGCGTTGTTTTTCTACGGCAATGAAGAAATGACTATGTTTTGCGATTTCTCTTGCTCAGAAAGACTTAGAAAGTTGATAATTGTGGGCAATGTTAGAAATGTCATGAGAAACAAGAATTATGTAAAAGGATTGATGTAAGTCATTGTTTCCAAGAGAAAGTGAGACAGGAGTGTAAAAAAGCGTTGTTTTTGTACGGCAATGAAGAAATGACTATGTTTTGCGATTTCTCTTGCTCAGAAAGACTTAGAAAGTTGATAATTGTGGGCAATGTTAGAAATGTCATGAGAAACAAGAATTATGTAAAAGGATTGATGTAAGTCATTGTTTCCAAGAGAAAGTGAGACAGGAGTGTAAAAAAGCGTTGTTTTTGTACGGCAATGAAGAAATGACTATGTTTTGCGATTTCTCTTGCTCAGAAAGACTTAGAAAGTTGATAATTGTGGGCAATGTTAGAAATGTCATGAGAAACAAGAATTATTTAAAAGAATTGATGTAAGTCATTGTTTCCAAGAGAAAGTGAGACAGGAGTGTAAAAAAGCATTGTTTTTGTACGGCAATGAAGAAATGACTATGTTTTGCGATTTCTCTTGCTCAGAAAGGCTTAGAAAGTTGATAATTGTGGGCAATGTTAGAAATGTCATGAGAAACAAGAATTATGTAAAATAATTGATGTAAGTCATTGTTTCCAAGAGAAAGTGAGACAGGAGTGTAAAAAAGCGTTGTTTTTATACGGCAATGAAGAAATGACTATGTTTTGCGATTTCTCTTGCTCAGAAAGACTTAGAAAGTTGATAATTGTGGGCAATGTTAGAAATGTCATGAGAAACAAGAATTATGTAAAAGGATTGATGTAAGTCTTTGTTTCCAAGAGAAAGTGAGACAGGAGTGTAAAAAAGCGTTGTTTTTGTACGGCAATAAGGAAATTAATATGTTTTGCGATTTCTCTTGCTCAGAAAGACTTAGAAAGTTGATAATTGTGGGCAATCTTAGAAATGTCATGAGAAATAATGATTATGTAAAAGGATTGATGTAAGTCATTGTTTCCAAGAGAAAGTGAGACCGGAGTGTAAAAAAGCGTTGTTTTTGTACGGCAATGAAGAAATTACTATGTTTTGCAATTTTTTTGCTCAGAAAGACTTAGAAAGTTGATAATTGTGGGCAATGTTAGAAATTTCATGAGAAACAAGAATTGTGTAAAAGGATTGATGTAAGTCATTGTTTCCAGGAGAAAGTGAGACAGGAGTGTAAAAAAGCGTTGTTTTTGTACGGCAATTAAGAAATGACTATGTTTTGCGATTTCTCTTGCTCAGAAAGACTTAGAAAGTTGATAATTGTGGGCAATGTTAGAAATGTCATGAGAAACAAGAATTATGTAAAAGGATTGATGTAAGTCATTGTTTCCAAGAGAAAGTGAGACAGGACTACAAAAAAAGCGTTGTTTTTGTACGGCAATGAAGAAATGACTATGTTTTGCGATTTCTCTTGCTCAGAAAGACTTAGAAAGTTGATAATTGTGGGCAATGTTAGAAATGTCATGAGAAACAAGAATTATTTAAAAGAATTGATGTAAATCATTGTTTCCAAGAGAAAGTGAGACAGGAGTGTAAAAACGCATTGTTTTTGTACGGCAATAAAGAAATGACTATGTTTTGCGATTTCTCTTGCTCAGAAAGACTTAGAAAGTTGATAATTGTGGGCAATGTTAGAAATGTCATGAGAAACAAGAATTATGTAAAAGAATTGATGTAAGTCATTGTTTCCAAGAGAAAGTGAGACTGGAGTGTAAAAAAGCATTGTTTTTGTACGGCAATGAAGAAATGACTATGTTTTGCGATTTCTCTTGCTCAGAAAGACTTAGAAAGTTGATAATTGTGGGCAATGTTAGAAATGTCATGAGAAACAAGAATTATGTAAAAGGATTGATGTAAGTCACTGTTTCCAAGAGAAAGTGAGACAGGAGTGTAAAAAAGCGTTGTTTTTGGACAGCAATGAAGAAATGACTATGTTTTGCGATTTCTCTTGCTCAGAAAGACTTAGAAAGTTGATAATTGTGGGCAATGTTAGAAATGTCATGAGAAACAAGAATTATTTAAAAGGATTGATGTAAGTCTTTGTTTCCAAGAGAAAGTGAGACAGGAGTATAAAAAAGCATTGTTTTTGTACGGCAATGAAGAAATGACTATGTTTTGCGATTTCTCTTGCTCAGAAAGGCTTAGAAAGTTGATAATTGTGGGCAATGTTAGAAATGTCATGAGAAACAAGAATTATGTAAAAGGATTGATGTAAGTCTTTGTTTCCAAGAGAAAGGGAGACAGGAGTGTAAAAAAGCCTTGTTTTTGTACGGTAATAAGGAAATTAATATGTTTTGCGATTTCTCTTGCTCAGAAAGACTTAGAAAGTTGATAATTGTGGGCAATCTTAGAAATGTCATGAGAAATAATGATTAAATAAAAGGATTGATGTAAGTCATTGTTTCCAAGAGAAAGTGAGGCAGGAGTGTAAAAAAGCGTTGTTTTTGAACGGCAATGAAGAAATTACTATGTTTTGCAATTTTTCTTGCTGAGAAAGACTTATAAAGTTGATCAATGTGGGCAATGTTAGAAATGTCATGAGAAACAAGAATTATGTAAAAGGATTGATGTAAGTCATTGTTTCCAAGAGAAAGTGAGTCAGGAGTGTAAAAAAGCGTTGTTTTTGTACGGCAATGAAGAAATGACTATGTTTTGCAATTTCTCTTGCTCAGAAAGACTTAGAAAGTTGATAATTGTGGGCAATGTTAGAAATGTCATGAGAAACAAGAATTATGTAAAAGGATTGATGTAAGTCTTTGTTTCCAAGAGAAAGTGAGACAGGAGTGTAAAAAAGCGTTGTTTTAGGACGGCAATAAGGAAATTAATATGTTTTGCGATTTCTCTTGCTCAGAAAGACTTAGAAAGTTGATAATTGTGGGCAATCTTAGAAATGTCATGAGAAATAATGATTATGTAAAAGGATTGATGTAAGTCATTGTTTCCAAGAGAAAGTGAGGCAGGAGTGTAAAAAAGCGTTGTTTTTGAACGGCAATGAAGAAATTACTATGTTTTGCGATTTTTCTTGCTGAGAAAGACTTAGAAATTTGATAAATGTGGGCAATGTTAGAAATGTCATGAGAAACAAGAATTATGTAAAATGATTGATGTAAGTCATTGTTTCCAAGAGAAAGTGAGTCAGGAGTGTAAAAAAGCGTTGTTTTTGTACGGCAATGAAGAAATGACTATGTTTTGCGATTTCTCTTGCTCAGAAAGACTTAGAAAGTTGATAATTGTGGGCAATGTTAGAAATGTCATGAGAAACAAGAATTATTTAAAAGAATTGATGTAAGTCATTGTTTCCAAGAGAAAGTGAGACAGGAGTGTAAAAAAGCATTGTTTTTGTACGGCAATGAAGAAATGACTATGTTTTGCGATTTCTCTTGCTCAGAAAGGCTTAGAAAGTTGATAATTGTGGGCAATGTTAGAAATGTCATGAGAAACAAGAATTATGTAAAATAATTGATGTAAGTCATTGTTTCCAAGAGAAAGTGAGACAGGAGTGTAAAAAAGCGTTGTTTTTATACGGCAATGAAGAAATGACTATGTTTTGCGATTTCTCTTGCTCAGAAAGACTTAGAAAGTTGATAATTGTGGGCAATGTTAGAAATGTCATGAGAAACAAGAATTATGTAAAAGGATTGATGTAAGTCTTTGTTTCCAAGAGAAAGTGAGACAGGAGTGTAAAAAAGCGTTGTTTTTGTACGGCAATAAGGAAATTAATATGTTTTGCGATTTCTCTTGCTCAGAAAGACTTAGAAAGTTGATAATTGTGGGCAATGTTAGAAATGTCATGAGAAATAATGATTATGTAAAAGGATTGATGTAAGTCATTGTTTCCAAGAGAAAGTGAGGTAGGAGTGTAAAAAAGCGTTGTTTTTGAACGGCAATGAAGAAATTACTATGTTTTGCGATTTCTCTTGCTCAGAAAGACTTAGAAAGTTGATAATTGTGGGCAATCTTAGAAATGTCATGAGAAATAATGATTATGTAAAAGGATTGATGTAAGTCATTGTTTCCAAGAGAAAGTGAGACCGGAGTGTAAAAAAGCGTTGTTTTTGTACGGCAATGAAGAAATGACTATGTTTTGCGATTTCTCTTGCTCAGAAAGACTTAGAAAGTTGATAATTGTGGGCAATGTTAGAAATGTCATGAGAAACAAGAATTATGTAAAAGGATTGATGTAAGTCATTGTTTCCAAGAGAAAGTGAGACAGGACTACAAAAAAAGCGTTGTTTTTGTACGGCAATGAAGAAACGACTATGTTTTGCGATTTCTCTTGCTCAGAAAGACTTCGAAAGTTGATAATTGTGGGCAATGTTAGAAATGTCATGAGAAACAAGAATTATTTAAAAGAATTGATGTAAGTCATTGTTTCCAAGAGAAAGTGAGACAGGAGTGTAAAAAAGCATTGTTTTTGTACGGCAATAAAGAAATGACTATGTTTTGCGATTTCTCTTGCTCAGAAAGACTTAGAAAGTTGATAATTGTGGGCAATGTTAGAAATGTCATGAGAAACAAGAATTATGTAAAAGGATTGATGTAAGTCATTGTTTCCAAGAGAAAGTGAGACAGGACTACAAAAAAAGCGTTGTTTTTGTACGGCAATGAAGAAACGACTATGTTTTGCGATTTCTCTTGCTCAGAAAGACTTAGAAAGTTGATAATTGTGGGCAATGTTAGAAATGTCATGAGAAACAAGAATTATGTAAAAGGATTGATGTAAGTCTTTGTTTCCAAGAGAAAGTGAGACAGGAGTGTAAAAAAGCGTTGTTTTTGTACGGCAATAAGGAAATTAATATGTTTTGCGATTTCTCTTGCTCAGAAAGACTTAGAAAGTTGATAATTGTGGGCAATCTTAGAAATGTCATGAGAAATAATGATTATGTAAAAGGATTGATGTAAGTCCTTGTTTCCAAGAGAAAGTGAGGTAGGAGTGTAAAAAAGCGTTGTTTTTGAACGGCAATGAAGAAATTACTATGTTTTGCGATTTCTCTTGCTCAGAAAGACTTAGAAAGTTGATAATTGTGGGCAATCTTAGAAATGTCATGAGAAATAATGATTATGTAAAAGGATTGATGTAAGTCATTGTTTCCAAGAGAAAGTGAGACCGGAGTGTAAAAAAGCGTTGTTTTTGTACGGCAATGAAGAAATGACTATGTTTTGCGATTTCTCTTGCTCAGAAAGACTTAGAAAGTTGATAATTGTGGGCAATGTTAGAAATGTCATGAGAAACAAGAATTATGTAAAAGGATTGATGTAAGTCATTGTTTCCAAGAGAAAGTGAGACAGGACTACAAAAAAAGCGTTGTTTTTGTACGGCAATGAAGAAACGACTATGTTTTGCGATTTCTCTTGCTCAGAAAGACTTAGAAAGTTGATAATTGTGGGCAATGTTAGAAATGTCATGAGAAACAAGAATTATGTAAAAGGATTGATGTAAGTCTTTGTTTCCAAGAGAAAGTGAGACAGGAGTGTAAAAAAGCGTTGTTTTTGTACGGCAATAAGGAAATTAATATGTTTTGCGATTTCTCTTGCTCAGAAAGACTTAGAAAGTTGATAATTGTGGGCAATCTTAGAAATGTCATGAGAAATAATGATTATGTAAAAGGATTGATGTAAGTCCTTGTTTCCAAGAGAAAGTGAGGTAGGAGTGTAAAAAAGCGTTGTTTTTGAACGGCAATGAAGAAATTACTATGTTTTGCGATTTCTCTTGCTCAGAAAGACTTAGAAAGTTGATAATTGTGGGCAATGTTAGAAATGTCATGAGAAACAAGAATTATGTAAAAGGATTGATGTAAGTCTTTGTTTCCAAGAGAAAGTGAGACAGGAGTGTAAAAAAGCGTTGTTTTTGTACGGCAATAAGGAAATTAATATGTTTTGCGATTTCTCTTGCTCAGAAAGACTTAGAAAGTTGATAATTGTGGGCAATCTTAGAAATGTCATGAGAAATAATGATTATGTAAAAGGATTGATGTAAGTCCTTGTTTCCAAGAGAAAGTGAGGTAGGAGTGTAAAAAAGCGTTGTTTTTGAACGGCAATGAAGAAATTACTATGTTTTGCGATTTCTCTTGCTCAGAAAGACTTAGAAAGTTGATAATTGTGGGCAATCTTAGAAATGTCATGAGAAATAATGATTATGTAAAAGGATTGATGTAAGTCATTGTTTCCAAGAGAAAGTGAGACCGGAGTGTAAAAAAGCGTTGTTTTTGTACGGCAATGAAGAAATGACTATGTTTTGCGATTTCTCTTGCTCAGAAAGACTTAGAAAGTTGATAATTGTGGGCAATGTTAGAAATGTCATGAGAAACAAGAATTATGTAAAAGGATTGATGTAAGTCATTGTTTCCAAGAGAAAGTGAGACAGGACTACAAAAAAAGCGTTGTTTTTGTACGGCAATGAAGAAACGACTATGTTTTGCGATTTCTCTTGCTCAGAAAGACTTAGAAAGTTGATAATTGTGGGCAATGTTAGAAATGTCATGAGAAACAAGAATTATGTAAAAGGATTGATGTAAGTCTTTGTTTCCAAGAGAAAGTGAGACAGGAGTGTAAAAAAGCGTTGTTTTTGTACGGCAATAAGGAAATTAATATGTTTTGCGATTTCTCTTGCTCAGAAAGACTTAGAAAGTTGATAATTGTGGGCAATCTTAGAAATGTCATGAGAAATAATGATTATGTAAAAGGATTGATGTAAGTCCTTGTTTCCAAGAGAAAGTGAGGTAGGAGTGTAAAAAAGCGTTGTTTTTGAACGGCAATGAAGAAATTACTATGTTTTGCGATTTCTCTTGCTCAGAAAGACTTAGAAAGTTGATAATTGTGGGCAATCTTAGAAATGTCATGAGAAATAATGATTATGTAAAAGGATTGATGTAAGTCATTGTTTCCAAGAGAAAGTGAGACCGGAGTGTAAAAAAGCGTTGTTTTTGTACGGCAATGAAGAAATGACTATGTTTTGCGATTTCTCTTGCTCAGAAAGACTTAGAAAGTTGATAATTGTGGGCAATGTTAGAAATGTCATGAGAAACAAGAATTATGTAAAAGGATTGATGTAAGTCATTGTTTCCAAGAGAAAGTGAGACAGGACTACAAAAAAAGCGTTGTTTTTGTACGGCAATGAAGAAACGACTATGTTTTGCGATTTCTCTTGCTCAGAAAGACTTAGAAAGTTGATAATTGTGGGCAATGTTAGAAATGTCATGAGAAACAAGAATTATTTAAAAGAATTGATGTAAGTCATTGTTTCCAAGAGAAAGTGAGACAGGAGTGTAAAAAAGCATTGTTTTTGTACGGCAATAAAGAAATGACTATGCTTTGCGATTTCTCTTGCTCAGAAAGACTTAGAAAGTTGATAATTGTTGGCAATGTTAGAAATGTCATGAGAAACAAGAATTATGTAAAAGAATTGATGTAAGTCATTGTTTCCAAGAGAAAGTGAGACAGGAGTGTAAAAAAGCGTTGTTTTTGTACGGCAATGAAGAAATGACTATGTTTTGCGATTTCTCTTGCTCAGAAAGACTTAGAAAGTTGATAATTGTGGGCAATGTTAGAAATGTCACGAGAAACAAGAATTATGTAAAAGGATTA
>NW_027448271.1:0-56600 GCF_038048845.1 Mixophyes fleayi
TAGAAAGTTGATAATTGTGGGCAATGTTAGAAATGTCATGAGAAACAAGAATCATGTAAAAGGATTGATGTAAATCATTGTTTCTAAGAGAAAGTGAGACAGGAATGCAAAAAAGCGTTGTTTTTGGACGGCAATGAAGAAATGACTATGTTTTGCGATTTCTCCTGCTCAGAAAGACTTAGAAAGTTGATAATTGTGGGCAATGTTAGAAATGTCATGAGAAACAAGAATTATGTAAAAGGATTGATGTAAATCATTGTTTCTAAGAGAAAGTGAGACAGGAATGCAAAAAAGCGTTGTTTTTGTACGGCAATGAAGAAATGACTATGTTTTGCGATTTCTCCTGCTCAGAAAGACTTAGAAAGTTGATAATTGTGGGCAATGTTAGAAATGTCATGAGAAACAAGAATTATGTAAAAGGATTGATGTAAATCATTGTTTACAAGAGAAAGTGAGACAGGAATGCAAAAAAGCGTTGTTTTTGTACGGCAATGAAGAAATGACTATGTTTTGCGATTTCTCCTGCTCAGAAAGACTTAGAAAGTTGATAATTGTGGGCAATGTTAGAAATGTCATGAGAAACAAGAATTATGTAAAAGGATTGATGAAAATCATTGTTTGTAAGAGAAAGTGAGACAGGAATACAAAAAAGCGTTGTTTTTGGACGGCAATGAAGAAATGACTATGTTTTGCAATTTCTCCTGCTCAGAAAGACTTAGAAAGTTGATAATTGTGGGCAATGTTAGAAATGTCATGAGAAACAAGAATTATGTGAAAGGATTGATGTAAATCATTGTTTCTAAGAGAAAGTGAGACAGGAATGCAAAAAAGCGTTGTTTTTGTACGGCAATGAAGAAATGACTATGTTTTGCGATTTCTCCTGCTCAGAAAGACTTAGAAAGTTGATAATTGTGGGCAATGTTAGAAATGTCATGAGAAACAAGAATTATGTAAAAGGATTGATGTAAATCATTGTTTACAAGAGAAAGTGAGACAGGAATGCAAAAAAGCGTTGTTTTTGTAGGGCAATGAAGAAATGACTATGTTTTGCGATTTCTCCTGCTCAGAAAGACTTAGAAAGTTGATAATTGTGGGCAATGTTAGAAATGTCATGAGAAACAAGAATTATGTGAAAGGATTGATGTAAATCATTGTTTCTAAGAGAAAGTGAGACAGGAATGCAAAAAAGCGTTGTTTTTGGACGGCAATGAAGAAATGACTATGTTTTGCGATTTCTCCTGCTCAGAAAGACTTAGAAAGTTGATAATTGTGGGCAATGTTAGAAATGTCATGAGAAACAAGAATTATGTAAAAGGATTGATGTAAATCATTGTTTCTAAGAGAAAGTGAGACAGGAATGCAAAAAAGCGTTGTTTTTGTACGGCAATGAAGAAATGACTATGTTTTGCGATTTCTCCTGCTCAGAAAGACTTAGAAAGTTGATAATTGTGGGCAATGTTAGAAATGTCATGAGAAACAAGAATTATGTAAAAGGATTGATGTAAATCATTGTTTACAAGAGAAAGTGAGACAGGAATGCAAAAAAGCGTTGTTTTTGTACGGCAATGAAGAAATGACTATGTTTTGCGATTTCTCCTGCTCAGAAAGACTTAGAAAGTTGATAATTGTGGGCAATGTTAGAAATGTCATGAGAAACAAGAATTATGTAAAAGGATTGATGAAAATCATTGTTTGTAAGAGAAAGTGAGACAGGAATACAAAAAAGCGTTGTTTTTGGACGGCAATGAAGAAATGACTATGTTTTGCAATTTCTCCTGCTCAGAAAGACTTAGAAAGTTGATAATTGTGGGCAATGTTAGAAATGTCATGAGAAACAAGAATTATGTGAAAGGATTGATGTAAATCATTGTTTCTAAGAGAAAGTGAGACAGGAATGCAAAAAAGCGTTGTTTTTGTACGGCAATGAAGAAATGACTATGTTTTGCGATTTCTCCTGCTCAGAAAGACTTAGAAAGTTGATAATTGTGGGCAATGTTAGAAATGTCATGAGAAACAAGAATTATGTAAAAGGATTGATGTAAATCATTGTTTACAAGAGAAAGTGAGACAGGAATGCAAAAAAGCGTTGTTTTTGTAGGGCAATGAAGAAATGACTATGTTTTGCGATTTCTCCTGCTCAGAAAGACTTAGAAAGTTGATAATTGTGGGCAATGTTAGAAATGTCATGAGAAACAAGAATTATGTAAAAGGATTGATGTAAATCATTGTTTCTAAGAGAAAGTGAGACAGGAATGCAAAAAAGCGTTGTTTTTGGACAGCAATGAAGAAATGACTATGTTTTGCGATTTCTCCTGCTCAGAAAGACTTAGAAAGTTGATAATTGTGGGCAATATTAGAAATGTCATGAGAAACAAGAATTATGTAAAAGGATTGATGTAAATCATTGTTTACAAGAGAAAGTGAGACAGGAATGCAAAAAAGCGTTGTTTTTGTACGGCAATGAAGAAATGACTATGTTTTGCGATTTCACCTGCTCAGAAAGACTTAGAAAGTTGATAATTGTGGGCAATGTTAGAAATGTCATGAGAAACAAGAATTATGTAAAAGGATTGATGTAAATCATTGTTTCTAAGAGAAAGTGAGACAGGAATGCAAAAAAGCGTTGTTTTTGGACGGCAATGAAGAAATGACTATGTTTTACGATTTCTCGTGCTCAGAAAGACTTAGAAAGTTGATAATTGTGGGCAATGTTAGAAATGTCATGAGAAACAAGAATTATGTAAAAGGATTGATGAAAATCATTGTTTGTAAGAGAAAGTGAGACAGGAATACAAAAAAGCGTTGTTTTTGGACGGCAATGAAGAAATGACTATGTTTTGCAATTTCTCCTGCTCAGAAAGACTTAGAAAGTTGATAATTGTGGGCAATGTTAGAAATGTCATGAGAAACAAGAATTATGTAAAAGGATTGATGAAAATCATTGTTTGTAAGAGAAAGTGAGACAGGAATACAAAAAAGCGTTGTTTTTGGACGGCAATGAAGAAATGACTATGTTTTGCAATTTCTCCTGCTCAGAAAGACTTAGAAAGTTGATAATTGTGGGCAATGTTAGAAATGTCATGAGAAACAAGAATTATGTGAAAGGATTGATGTAAATCATTGTTTCTAAGAGAAAGTGAGACAGGAATGCAAAAAAGCGTTGTTTTTGTACGGCAATGAAGAAATGACTATGTTTTGCGATTTCTCCTGCTCAGAAAGACTTAGAAAGTTGATAATTGTGGGCAATGTTAGAAATGTCATGAGAAACAAGAATTATGTGAAAGGATTGATGTAAATCATTGTTTCTAAGAGAAAGTGAGACAGGAATGCAAAAAAGCGTTGTTTTTGTACGGCAATGAAGAAATGACTATGTTTTGCGATTTCTCCTGCTCAGAAAGACTTAGAAAGTTGATAATTGTGGGCAATGTTAGAAATGTCATGAGAAACAAGAATTATGTGAAAGGATTGATGTAAATCATTGTTTCTAAGAGAAAGTGAGACAGGAATGCAAAAAAGCGTTGTTTTTGTACGGCAATGAAGAAATGACTATGTTTTGCGATTTCTCCTGCTCAGAAAGACTTAGAAAGTTGATAATTGTGGGCAATGTTAGAAATGTCATGAGAAACAAGAATTATGTAAAAGGATTGATGTAAATCATTGTTTCTAAGAGAAAGTGAGACAGGAATGCAAAAAAGCGTTGTTTTTGGACGGCAATGAAGAAATGACTATGTTTTGCGATTTCTCCTGCTCAGAAAGACTTAGAAAGTTGATAATTGTGGGCAATGTTAGAAATGTCATGAGAAACAAGAATTATGTAAAAGGATTGATGTAAATCATTGTTTACAAGAGAAAGTGAGACAGGAATGCAAAAAAGCGTTGTTTTTGTAGGGCAATGAAGAAATGACTATGTTTTGCGATTTCTCCTGCTCAGAAAGACTTAGAAAGTTGATAATTGTGGGCAATGTTAGAAATGTCATGAGAAACAAGAATTATGTAAAAGGATTGATGTAAATCATTGTTTACAAGAGAAAGTGAGACAGGAATGCAAAAAAGCGTTGTTTTTGTACGGCAATGAAGAAATGACTATGTTTTGCAATTTCTCCTGCTCAGAAAGACTTAGAAAGTTGATAATTGTGGGCAATGTTAGAAATGTCATGAGAAACAAGAATTATGTGAAAGGATTGATGTAAATCATTGTTTCTAAGAGAAAGTGAGACAGGAATGCAAAAAAGCGTTGTTTTTGTACGGCAATGAAGAAATGACTATGTTTTGCGATTTCTCCTGCTCAGAAAGACTTAGAAAGTTGATAATTGTGGGCAATGTTAGAAATGTCATGAGAAACAAGAATTATGTGAAAGGATTGATGTAAATCATTGTTTCTAAGAGAAAGTGAGACAGGAATGCAAAAAAGCGTTGTTTTTGTACGGCAATGAAGAAATGACTATGTTTTGCGATTTCTCCTGCTCAGAAAGACTTAGAAAGTTGATAATTGTGGGCAATGTTAGAAATGTCATGAGAAACAAGAATTATGTGAAAGGATTGATGTAAATCATTGTTTCTAAGAGAAAGTGAGACAGGAATGCAAAAAAGCGTTGTTTTTGTACGGCAATGAAGAAATGACTATGTTTTGCGATTTCTCCTGCTCAGAAAGACTTAGAAAGTTGATAATTGTGGGCAATGTTAGAAATGTCATGAGAAACAAGAATTATGTAAAAGGATTGATGTAAATCATTGTTTCTAAGAGAAAGTGAGACAGGAATGCAAAAAAGCGTTGTTTTTGGACGGCAATGAAGAAATGACTATGTTTTGCGATTTCTCCTGCTCAGAAAGACTTAGAAAGTTGATAATTGTGGGCAATGTTAGAAATGTCATGAGAAACAAGAATTATGTAAAAGGATTGATGTAAATCATTGTTTACAAGAGAAAGTGAGACAGGAATGCAAAAAAGCGTTGTTTTTGTAGGGCAATGAAGAAATGACTATGTTTTGCGATTTCTCCTGCTCAGAAAGACTTAGAAAGTTGATAATTGTGGGCAATGTTAGAAATGTCATGAGAAACAAGAATTATGTAAAAGGATTGATGTAAATCATTGTTTACAAGAGAAAGTGAGACAGGAATGCAAAAAAGCGTTGTTTTTGTACGGCAATGAAGAAATGACTATGTTTTGCGATTTCTCCTGCTCAGAAAGACTTAGAAAGTTGATAATTGTGGGCAATGTTAGAAATGTCATGAGAAACAAGAATTATGTAAAAGGATTGATGAAAATCATTGTTTGTAAGAGAAAGTGAGACAGGAATACAAAAAAGCGTTGTTTTTGGACGGCAATGAAGAAATGACTATGTTTTGCAATTTCTCCTGCTCAGAAAGACTTAGAAAGTTGATAATTGTGGGCAATGTTAGAAATGTCATGAGAAACAAGAATTATGTGAAAGGATTGATGTAAATCATTGTTTCTAAGAGAAAGTGAGACAGGAATGCAAAAAAGCGTTGTTTTTGTACGGCAATGAAGAAATGACTATGTTTTACGATTTCTCGTGCTCAGAAAGACTTAGAAAGTTGATAATTGTGGGCAATGTTAGAAATGTCATGAGAAACAAGAATTATGTAAAAGGATTGATGAAAATCATTGTTTGTAAGAGAAAGTGAGACAGGAATGCAAAAAAGCGTTGTTTTTGTACGGCAATGAAGAAATGACTATGTTTTGCGATTTCTCCTGCTCAGAAAGACTTAGAAAGTTGATAATTGTGGGCAATATTAGAAATGTCATGAGAAACAAGAATTATGTAAAAGGATTGATGTAAATCATTGTTTCTAAGAGAAAGTGAGACAGGAATGCAAAAAAGCGTTGTTTTTGGACGGCAATGAAGAAATGACTATGTTTTACGATTTCTCCTGCTCAGAAAGACTTAGAAAGTTGATAATTGTGGG
Source organism: Mixophyes fleayi (assembly GCF_038048845.1). Taxonomy (NCBI): domain Eukaryota; kingdom Metazoa; phylum Chordata; class Amphibia; order Anura; family Limnodynastidae; genus Mixophyes; species Mixophyes fleayi. Next base: position 5,929 of record NW_027448271.1, read on the forward strand.
CAATGTTAGAAATGTCATGAGAAACAAGAATTATGTAAAAGGATTGATGAAAATCATTGTTTGTAAGAGAAAGTGAGACAGGAATACAAAAAAGCGTTGTTTTTGGACGGCAATGAAGAAATGACTATGTTTTGCAATTTCTCCTGCTCAGAAAGACTTAGAAAGTTGATAATTGTGGCAATGTTAGAAATGTCATGAGAAACAAGAATTATGTGAAAGGATTGATGTAAATCATTGTTTCTAAGAGAACGTGAGACAGGAATGCAAAAAAGCGTTGTTTTTGGACGGCAATGAAGAAATGACTATGTTTTGCGATTTCTCCTGCTCAGAAAGACTTAGAAAGTTGATAATTGTGGGCAATGTTAGAAATGTAATGAGAAACAAGAATTATGTGAAAGGATTGATGTAAATCATTGTTTCTAAGAGAAAGTGAGACAGGAATGCAAAAAAGCGTTGTTTTTGGACGGCAATGAAGAAATGACTATGTTTTGCGATTTCTCCTGCTCAGAAAGACTTAGAAAGTTGATAATTGTGGGCAATGTTAGAAATGTCATGAGAAACAAGAATTATGTGAAAGGATTGATGTAAATCATTGTTTCTAAGAGAAAGTGAGACAGGAATGCAAAAAAGCGTTGTTTTTGTACGGCAATGAAGAAATGACTATGTTTTGCGATTTCTCCTGCTCAGAAAGACTTAGAAAGTTGATAATTGTGGGCAATGTTAGAAATGTCATGAGAAACAAGAATTATGTAAAAGGATTGATGTAAATCATTGTTTCTAAGAGAAAGTGAGACAGGAATGCAAAAAAGCGTTGTTTTTGGACGGCAATGAAGAAATGACTATGTTTTGCGATTTCTCCTGCTCAGAAAGACTTAGAAAGTTGATAATTGTGGGCAATGTTAGAAATGTCATGAGAAACAAGAATTATGTAAAAGGATTGATGAAAATCATTGTTTCTAAGAGAAAGTGAGACAGGAATGCAAAAAAGCGTTGTTTTTGTACGGCAATGAAGAAATGACTATGTTTTGCGATTTCTCCTGCTCAGAAAGACTTAGAAAGTTGATAATTGTGGGCAATGTTAGAAATGTCATGAGAAACAAGAATTATGTAAAAGGATTGATGTAAATCATTGTTTACAAGAGAAAGTGAGACAGGAATGCAAAAAAGCGTTGTTTTTGTAGGGCAATGAAGAAATGACTATGTTTTGCGATTTCTCCTGCTCAGAAAGACTTAGAAAGTTGATAATTGTGGGCAATGTTAGAAATGTCATGAGAAACAAGAATTATGTAAAAGGATTGATGTAAATCATTGTTTACAAGAGAAAGTGAGACAGGAATGCAAAAAAGCGTTGTTTTTGTACGGCAATGAAGAAATGACTATGTTTTGCGATTTCTCCTGCTCAGAAAGACTTAGAAAGTTGATAATTGTGGGCAATGTTAGAAATGTCATGAGAAACAAGAATTATGTAAAAGGATTGATGAAAATCATTGTTTGTAAGAGAAAGTGAGACAGGAATACAAAAAAGCGTTGTTTTTGGACGGCAATGAAGAAATGACTATGTTTTGCGATTTCTCCTGCTCAGAAAGACTTAGAAAGTTGATAATTGTGGGCAATGTTAGAAATGTCATGAGAAACAAGAATTATGTGAAAGGATTGATGTAAATCATTGTTTCTAAGAGAAAGTGAGACAGGAATGCAAAAAAGCGTTGTTTTTGTAGGGCAATAAAGAAATGACTATGTTTTGCGATTTCTCCTGCTCAGAAAGACTTAGAAAGTTGATAATTGTGGGCAATGTTAGAAATGTCATGAGAAACAAGAATTATGTAAAAGGATTGATGTAAATCATTGTTTCTAAGAGAAAGTGAGACAGGAATGCAAAAAAGCGTTGTTTTTGGACGGCAATGAAGAAATGACTATGTTTTGCGATTTCTCCTGCTCAGAAAGACTTAGAAAGTTGATAATTGTGGGCAATATTAGAAATGTCATGAGAAACAAGAATTATGTAAAAGGATTGATGTAAATCATTGTTTACAAGAGAAAGTGAGACAGGAATGCAAAAAAGCGTTGTTTTTGTACGGCAATGAAGAAATGACTATGTTTTGCGATTTCTCCTGCTCAGAAAGACTTAGAAAGTTGATAATTGTGGGCAATGTTAGAAATGTCATGAGAAACAAGAATTATGTAAAAGGATTGATGTAAATCATTGTTTCTAAGAGAAAGTGAGACAGGAATGCAAAAAAGCGTTGTTTTTGGACGGCAATGAAGAAATGACTATGTTTTACGATTTCTCGTGCTCAGAAAGACTTAGAAAGTTGATAATTGTGGGCAATGTTAGAAATGTCATGAGAAACAAGAATTATGTAAAAGGATTGATGAAAATCATTGTTTGTAAGAGAAAGTGAGACAGGAATACAAAAAAGCGTTGTTTTTGGACGGCAATGAAGAAATGACTATGTTTTGCAATTTCTCCTGCTCAGAAAGACTTAGAAAGTTGATAATTGTGGGCAATGTTAGAAATGTCATGAGAAACAAGAATTATGTAAAAGGATTGATGTAAATCATTGTTTACATGAGAAAGTGAGACAGGAATGCAAAAAAGCGTTGTTTTTGTAGGGCAATGAAGAAATGACTATGTTTTGCGATTTCTCCTGCTCAGAAAGACTTAGAAAGTTGATAATTGTGGGCAATGTTAGAAATGTCATGAGAAACAAGAATTATGTAAAAGGATTGATGTAAATCATTGTTTACAAGAGAAAGTGAGACAGGAATGCAAAAAAGCGTTGTTTTTGTACGGCAATGAAGAAATGACTATGTTTTGCGATTTCTCCTGCTCAGAAAGACTTAGAAAGTTGATAATTGTGGGCAATGTTAGAAATGTCATGAGAAACAAGAATTATGTAAAAGGATTGATGAAAATCATTGTTTGTAAGAGAAAGTGAGACAGGAATACAAAAAAGCGTTGTTTTTGGACGGCAATGAAGAAATGACTATGTTTTGCAATTTCTCCTGCTCAGAAAGACTTAGAAAGTTGATAATTGTGGGCAATGTTAGAAATGTCATGAGAAACAAGAATTATGTGAAAGGATTGATGTAAATCATTGTTTCTAAGAGAAAGTGAGACAGGAATGCAAAAAAGCGTTGTTTTTGTACGGCAATGAAGAAATGACTATGTTTTGCGATTTCTCCTGCTCAGAAAGACTTAGAAAGTTGATAATTGTGGGCAATGTTAGAAATGTCATGAGAAACAAGAATTATGTAAAAGGATTGATGTAAATCATTGTTTACAAGAGAAAGTGAGACAGGAATGCAAAAAAGCGTTGTTTTTGTAGGGCAATGAAGAAATGACTATGTTTTGCGATTTCTCCTGCTCAGAAAGACTTAGAAAGTTGATAATTGTGGGCAATGTTAGAAATGTCATGAGAAACAAGAATCATGTAAAAGGATTGATGTAAATCATTGTTTCTAAGAGAAAGTGAGACAGGAATGCAAAAAAGCGTTGTTTTTGGACGGCAATGAAGAAATGACTATGTTTTGCGATTTCTCCTGCTCAGAAAGACTTAGAAAGTTGATAATTGTGGGCAATGTTAGAAATGTCATGAGAAACAAGAATTATGTGAAAGGATTGATGTAAATCATTGTTTCTAAGAGAAAGTGAGACAGGAATGCAAAAAAGCGTTGTTTTTGGACGGCAATGAAGAAATGACTATGTTTTGCGATTTCTCCTGCTCAGAAAGACTTAGAAAGTTGATAATTGTGGGCAATGTTAGAAATGTCATGAGAAACAAGAATTATGTAAAAGGATTGATGTAAATCATTGTTTCTAAGAGAAAGTGAGACAGGAATGCAAAAAAGCGTTGTTTTTGTACGGCAATGAAGAAATGACTATGTTTTGCGATTTCTCCTGCTCAGAAAGACTTAGAAAGTTGATAATTGTGGGCAATGTTAGAAATGTCATGAGAAACAAGAATTATGTAAAAGGATTGATGTAAATCATTGTTTACAAGAGAAAGTGAGACAGGAATGCAAAAAAGCGTTGTTTTTGTACGGCAATGAAGAAATGACTATGTTTTGCGATTTCTCCTGCTCAGAAAGACTTAGAAAGTTGATAATTGTGGGCAATGTTAGAAATGTCATGAGAAACAAGAATTATGTAAAAGGATTGATGAAAATCATTGTTTGTAAGAGAAAGTGAGACAGGAATACAAAAAAGCGTTGTTTTTGGACGGCAATGAAGAAATGACTATGTTTTGCAATTTCTCCTGCTCAGAAAGACTTAGAAAGTTGATAATTGTGGCAATGTTAGAAATGTCATGAGAAACAAGAATTATGTGAAAGGATTGATGTAAATCATTGTTTCTAAGAGAAAGTAGAGACAGGAATGCAAAAAAGCGTTGTTTTTGTACGGCAATGAAGAAATGACTATGTTTTGCGATTTCTCCTGCTCAGAAAGACTTAGAAAGTTGATAATTGTGGGCAATGTTAGAAATGTCATGAGAAACAAGAATTATGTAAAAGGATTGATGTAAATCATTGTTTACAAGAGAAAGTGAGACAGGAATGCAAAAAAGCGTTGTTTTTGTAGGGCAATGAAGAAATGACTATGTTTTGCGATTTCTCCTGCTCAGAAAGACTTAGAAAGTTGATAATTGTGGGCAATGTTAGAAATGTCATGAGAAACAAGAATTATGTAAAAGGATTGATGTAAATCATTGTTTCTAAGAGAAAGTGAGACAGGAATGCAAAAAAGCGTTGTTTTTGGACAGCAATGAAGAAATGACTATGTTTTGCGATTTCTCCTGCTCAGAAAGACTTAGAAAGTTGATAATTGTGGGCAATATTAGAAATGTCATGAGAAACAAGAATTATGTAAAAGGATTGATGTAAATCATTGTTTACAAGAGAAAGTGAGACAGGAATGCAAAAAAGCGTTGTTTTTGTACGGCAATGAAGAAATGACTATGTTTTGCGATTTCACCTGCTCAGAAAGACTTAGAAAGTTGATAATTGTGGGCAATGTTAGAAATGTCATGAGAAACAAGAATTATGTAAAAGGATTGATGTAAATCATTGTTTCTAAGAGAAAGTGAGACAGGAATGCAAAAAAGCGTTGTTTTTGGACGGCAATGAAGAAATGACTATGTTTTACGATTTCTCGTGCTCAGAAAGACTTAGAAAGTTGATAATTGTGGGCAATGTTAGAAATGTCATGAGAAACAAGAATTATGTAAAAGGATTGATGAAAATCATTGTTTGTAAGAGAAAGTGAGACAGGAATACAAAAAAGCGTTGTTTTTGGACGGCAATGAAGAAATGACTATGTTTTGCAATTTCTCCTGCTCAGAAAGACTTAGAAAGTTGATAATTGTGGCAATGTTAGAAATGTCATGAGAAACAAGAATTATGTAAAAGGATTGATGAAAATCATTGTTTGTAAGAGAAAGTGAGACAGGAATACAAAAAAGCGTTGTTTTTGGACGGCAATGAAGAAATGACTATGTTTTGCAATTTCTCCTGCTCAGAAAGACTTAGAAAGTTGATAATTGTGGGCAATGTTAGAAATGTCATGAGAAACAAGAATTATGTGAAAGGATTGATGTAAATCATTGTTTCTAAGAGAAAGTGAGACAGGAATGCAAAAAAGCGTTGTTTTTGTACGGCAATGAAGAAATGACTATGTTTTGCGATTTCTCCTGCTCAGAAAGACTTAGAAAGTTGATAATTGTGGGCAATGTTAGAAATGTCATGAGAAACAAGAATTATGTGAAAGGATTGATGTAAATCATTGTTTCTAAGAGAAAGTGAGACAGGAATGCAAAAAAGCGTTGTTTTTGTACGGCAATGAAGAAATGACTATGTTTTGCGATTTCTCCTGCTCAGAAAGACTTAGAAAGTTGATAATTGTGGGCAATGTTAGAAATGTCATGAGAAACAAGAATTATGTGAAAGGATTGATGTAAATCATTGTTTCTAAGAGAAAGTGAGACAGGAATGCAAAAAAGCGTTGTTTTTGTACGGCAATGAAGAAATGACTATGTTTTGCGATTTCTCCTGCTCAGAAAGACTTAGAAAGTTGATAATTGTGGGCAATGTTAGAAATGTCATGAGAAACAAGAATTATGTAAAAGGATTGATGTAAATCATTGTTTCTAAGAGAAAGTGAGACAGGAATGCAAAAAAGCGTTGTTTTTGGACGGCAATGAAGAAATGACTATGTTTTGCGATTTCTCCTGCTCAGAAAGACTTAGAAAGTTGATAATTGTGGGCAATGTTAGAAATGTCATGAGAAACAAGAATTATGTAAAAGGATTGATGTAAATCATTGTTTACAAGAGAAAGTGAGACAGGAATGCAAAAAAGCGTTGTTTTTGTAGGGCAATGAAGAAATGACTATGTTTTGCGATTTCTCCTGCTCAGAAAGACTTAGAAAGTTGATAATTGTGGGCAATGTTAGAAATGTCATGAGAAACAAGAATTATGTAAAAGGATTGATGTAAATCATTGTTTACAAGAGAAAGTGAGACAGGAATGCAAAAAAGCGTTGTTTTTGTACGGCAATGAAGAAATGACTATGTTTTGCAATTTCTCCTGCTCAGAAAGACTTAGAAAGTTGATAATTGTGGGCAATGTTAGAAATGTCATGAGAAACAAGAATTATGTGAAAGGATTGATGTAAATCATTGTTTCTAAGAGAAAGTGAGACAGGAATGCAAAAAAGCGTTGTTTTTGTACGGCAATGAAGAAATGACTATGTTTTGCGATTTCTCCTGCTCAGAAAGACTTAGAAAGTTGATAATTGTGGGCAATGTTAGAAATGTCATGAGAAACAAGAATTATGTGAAAGGATTGATGTAAATCATTGTTTCTAAGAGAAAGTGAGACAGGAATGCAAAAAAGCGTTGTTTTTGTACGGCAATGAAGAAATGACTATGTTTTGCGATTTCTCCTGCTCAGAAAGACTTAGAAAGTTGATAATTGTGGGCAATGTTAGAAATGTCATGAGAAACAAGAATTATGTGAAAGGATTGATGTAAATCATTGTTTCTAAGAGAAAGTGAGACAGGAATGCAAAAAAGCGTTGTTTTTGTACGGCAATGAAGAAATGACTATGTTTTGCGATTTCTCCTGCTCAGAAAGACTTAGAAAGTTGATAATTGTGGGCAATGTTAGAAATGTCATGAGAAACAAGAATTATGTAAAAGGATTGATGTAAATCATTGTTTCTAAGAGAAAGTGAGACAGGAATGCAAAAAAGCGTTGTTTTTGGACGGCAATGAAGAAATGACTATGTTTTGCGATTTCTCCTGCTCAGAAAGACTTAGAAAGTTGATAATTGTGGGCAATGTTAGAAATGTCATGAGAAACAAGAATTATGTAAAAGGATTGATGTAAATCATTGTTTACAAGAGAAAGTGAGACAGGAATGCAAAAAAGCGTTGTTTTTGTAGGGCAATGAAGAAATGACTATGTTTTGCGATTTCTCCTGCTCAGAAAGACTTAGAAAGTTGATAATTGTGGGCAATGTTAGAAATGTCATGAGAAACAAGAATTATGTAAAAGGATTGATGTAAATCATTGTTTACAAGAGAAAGTGAGACAGGAATGCAAAAAAGCGTTGTTTTTGTACGGCAATGAAGAAATGACTATGTTTTGCGATTTCTCCTGCTCAGAAAGACTTAGAAAGTTGATAATTGTGGGCAATGTTAGAAATGTCATGAGAAACAAGAATTATGTAAAAGGATTGATGAAAATCATTGTTTGTAAGAGAAAGTGAGACAGGAATACAAAAAAGCGTTGTTTTTGGACGGCAATGAAGAAATGACTATGTTTTGCAATTTCTCCTGCTCAGAAAGACTTAGAAAGTTGATAATTGTGGGCAATGTTAGAAATGTCATGAGAAACAAGAATTATGTGAAAGGATTGATGTAAATCATTGTTTCTAAGAGAAAGTGAGACAGGAATGCAAAAAAGCGTTGTTTTTGTACGGCAATGAAGAAATGACTATGTTTTACGATTTCTCGTGCTCAGAAAGACTTAGAAAGTTGATAATTGTGGGCAATGTTAGAAATGTCATGAGAAACAAGAATTATGTAAAAGGATTGATGAAAATCATTGTTTGTAAGAGAAAGTGAGACAGGAATGCAAAAAAGCGTTGTTTTTGTACGCAATGAAGAAATGACTATGTTTTGCGATTTCTCCTGCTCAGAAAGACTTAGAAAGTTGATAATTGTGGGCAATATTAGAAATGTCATGAGAAACAAGAATTATGTAAAAGGATTGATGTAAATCATTGTTTCTAAGAGAAAGTGAGACAGGAATGCAAAAAAGCGTTGTTTTTGGACGGCAATGAAGAAATGACTATGTTTTACGATTTCTCGTGCTCAGAAAGACTTAGAAAGTTGATAATTGTGGGCAATGTTAGAAATGTCATGAGAAACAAGAATTATGTAAAAGGATTGATGAAAATCATTGTTTGTAAGAGAAAGTGAGACAGGAATACAAAAAAGCGTTGTTTTTGGACGGCAATGAAGAAATGACTATGTTTTGCAATTTCTCCTGCTCAGAAAGACTTAGAAAGTTGATAATTGTGGGCAATGTTAGAAATGTCATGAGAAACAAGAATTATGTGAAAGGATTGATGTAAATCATTGTTTCTAAGAGAACGTGAGACAGGAATGCAAAAAAGCGTTGTTTTTGGACGGCAATGAAGAAATGACTATGTTTTGCGATTTCTCCTGCTCAGAAAGACTTAGAAAGTTGATAATTGTGGGCAATGTTAGAAATGTAATGAGAAACAAGAATTATGTGAAAGGATTGATGTAAATCATTGTTTCTAAGAGAAAGTGAGACAGGAATGCAAAAAAGCGTTGTTTTTGTACGGCAATGAAGAAATGACTATGTTTTGCGATTTCTCATGCTCAGAAAGACTTAGAAAGTTGATAATTGTGGGCAATGTTAGAAATGTCATGAGAAACAAGAATTATGTAAAAGGATTGATGTAAATCATTGTTTACAAGAGAAAGTGAGACAGGAATGCAAAAAAGCGTTGTTTTTGTAGGGCAATGAAGAAATGACTATGTTTTGCAATTTCTCCTGCTCAGAAAGACTTAGAAAGTTGATAATTGTGGGCAATGTTAGAAATGTCATGAGAAACAAGAATTATGTAAAAGGATTGATGTAAATCATTGTTTACAAGAGAAAGTGAGACAGGAATGCAAAAAAGCGTTGTTTTTGTACGGCAATGAAGAAATGACTATGTTTTGCGATTTCTCCTGCTCAGAAAGACTTAGAAAGTTGATAATTGTGGGCAATGTTAGAAATGTCATGAGAAACAAGAATTATGTAAAAGGATTGATGAAAATCATTGTTTGTAAGAGAAAGTGAGACAGGAATACAAAAAAGCGTTGTTTTTGGACGGCAATGAAGAAATGACTATGTTTTGCAATTTCTCCTGCTCAGAAAGACTTAGAAAGTTGATAATTGTGGGCAATGTTAGAAATGTCATGAGAAACAAGAATTATGTGAAAGGATTGATGTAAATCATTGTTTCTAAGAGAAAGTGAGACAGGAATGCAAAAAAGCGTTGTTTTTGTACGGCAATGAAGAAATGACTATGTTTTGCGATTTCTCCTGCTCAGAAAGACTTAGAAAGTTGATAATTGTGGGCAATGTTAGAAATGTCATGAGAAACAAGAATTATGTGAAAGGATTGATGTAAATCATTGTTTCTAAGAGAAAGTGAGACAGGAATGCAAAAAAGCGTTGTTTTTGTACGGCAATGAAGAAATGACTATGTTTTGCGATTTCTCCTGCTCAGAAAGACTTAGAAAGTTGATAATTGTGGGCAATGTTAGAAATGTCATGAGAAACAAGAATTATGTGAAAGGATTGATGTAAATCATTGTTTCTAAGAGAAAGTGAGACAGGAATGCAAAAAAGCGTTGTTTTTGTACGGCAATGAAGAAATGACTATGTTTTGCGATTTCTCCTGCTCAGAAAGACTTAGAAAGTTGATAATTGTGGGCAATGTTAGAAATGTCATGAGAAACAAGAATTATGTGAAAGGATTGATGTAAATCATTGTTTCTAAGAGAAAGTGAGACAGGAATGCAAAAAAGCGTTGTTTTTGTACGGCAATGAAGAAATGACTATGTTTTGCGATTTCTCCTGCTCAGAAAGACTTAGAAAGTTGATAATTGTGGGCAATGTTAGAAATGTCATGAGAAACAAGAATTATGTGAAAGGATTGATGTAAATCATTGTTTCTAAGAGAAAGTGAGACAGGAATGCAAAAAAGCGTTGTTTTTGTACGGCAATGAAGAAATGACTATGTTTTGCGATTTCTCCTGCTCAGAAAGACTTAGAAAGTTGATAATTGTGGGCAATGTTAGAAATGTCATGAGAAACAAGAATTATGTAAAAGGATTGATGTAAATCATTGTTTCTAAGAGAAAGTGAGACAGGAATGCAAAAAAGCGTTGTTTTTGGACGGCAATGAAGAAATGACTATGTTTTGCGATTTCTCCTGCTCAGAAAGACTTAGAAAGTTGATAATTGTGGGCAATGTTAGAAATGTCATGAGAAACAAGAATTATGTAAAAGGATTGATGTAAATCATTGTTTACAAGAGAAAGTGAGACAGGAATGCAAAAAAGCGTTGTTTTTGTAGGGCAATGAAGAAATGACTATGTTTTGCGATTTCTCCTGCTCAGAAAGACTTAGAAAGTTGATAATTGTGGGCAATGTTAGAAATGTCATGAGAAACAAGAATTATGTAAAAGGATTGATGTAAATCATTGTTTACAAGAGAAAGTGAGACAGGAATGCAAAAAAGCGTTGTTTTTGTACGGCAATGAAGAAATGACTATGTTTTGCAATTTCTCCTGCTCAGAAAGACTTAGAAAGTTGATAATTGTGGGCAATGTTAGAAATGTCATGAGAAACAAGAATTATGTGAAAGGATTGATGTAAATCATTGTTTCTAAGAGAAAGTGAGACAGGAATGCAAAAAAGCGTTGTTTTTGTACGGCAATGAAGAAATGACTATGTTTTGCGATTTCTCCTGCTCAGAAAGACTTAGAAAGTTGATAATTGTGGGCAATGTTAGAAATGTCATGAGAAACAAGAATTATGTGAAAGGATTGATGTAAATCATTGTTTCTAAGAGAAAGTGAGACAGGAATGCAAAAAAGCGTTGTTTTTGTACGGCAATGAAGAAATGACTATGTTTTGCGATTTCTCCTGCTCAGAAAGACTTAGAAAGTTGATAATTGTGGGCAATGTTAGAAATGTCATGAGAAACAAGAATTATGTGAAAGGATTGATGTAAATCATTGTTTCTAAGAGAAAGTGAGACAGGAATGCAAAAAAGCGTTGTTTTTGTACGGCAATGAAGAAATGACTATGTTTTGCGATTTCTCCTGCTCAGAAAGACTTAGAAAGTTGATAATTGTGGGCAATGTTAGAAATGTCATGAGAAACAAGAATTATGTAAAAGGATTGATGTAAATCATTGTTTCTAAGAGAAAGTGAGACAGGAATGCAAAAAAGCGTTGTTTTTGGACGGCAATGAAGAAATGACTATGTTTTGCGATTTCTCCTGCTCAGAAAGACTTAGAAAGTTGATAATTGTGGGCAATGTTAGAAATGTCATGAGAAACAAGAATTATGTAAAAGGATTGATGTAAATCATTGTTTACAAGAGAAAGTGAGACAGGAATGCAAAAAAGCGTTGTTTTTGTACGGCAATGAAGAAATGACTATGTTTTGCGATTTCTCCTGCTCAGAAAGACTTAGAAAGTTGATAATTGTGGGCAATGTTAGAAATGTCATGAGAAACAAGAATTATGTAAAAGGATTGATGAAAATCATTGTTTGTAAGAGAAAGTGAGACAGGAATACAAAAAAGCGTTGTTTTTGGACGGCAATGAAGAAATGACTATGTTTTGCAATTTCTCCTGCTCAGAAAGACTTAGAAAGTTGATAATTGTGGGCAATGTTAGAAATGTCATGAGAAACAAGAATTATGTGAAAGGATTGATGTAAATCATTGTTTCTAAGAGAAAGTGAGACAGGAATGCAAAAAAGCGTTGTTTTTGTACGGCAATGAAGAAATGACTATGTTTTGCGATTTCTCCTGCTCAGAAAGACTTAGAAAGTTGATAATTGTGGGCAATGTTAGAAATGTCATGAGAAACAAGAATTATGTAAAAGGATTGATGTAAATCATTGTTTACAAGAGAAAGTGAGACAGGAATGCAAAAAAGCGTTGTTTTTGTAGGGCAATGAAGAAATGACTATGTTTTGCGATTTCTCCTGCTCAGAAAGACTTAGAAAGTTGATAATTGTGGGCAATGTTAGAAATGTCATGAGAAACAAGAATTATGTAAAAGGATTGATGTAAATCATTGTTTCTAAGAGAAAGTGAGACAGGAATGCAAAAAAGCGTTGTTTTTGGACAGCAATGAAGAAATGACTATGTTTTGCGATTTCTCCTGCTCAGAAAGACTTAGAAAGTTGATAATTGTGGGCAATATTAGAAATGTCATGAGAAACAAGAATTATGTAAAAGGATTGATGTAAATCATTGTTTACAAGAGAAAGTGAGACAGGAATGCAAAAAAGCGTTGTTTTTGTACGGCAATGAAGAAATGACTATGTTTTGCGATTTCACCTGCTCAGAAAGACTTAGAAAGTTGATAATTGTGGGCAATGTTAGAAATGTCATGAGAAACAAGAATTATGTAAAAGGATTGATGTAAATCATTGTTTCTAAGAGAAAGTGAGACAGGAATGCAAAAAAGCGTTGTTTTTGGACGGCAATGAAGAAATGACTATGTTTTACGATTTCTCGTGCTCAGAAAGACTTAGAAAGTTGATAATTGTGGGCAATGTTAGAAATGTCATGAGAAACAAGAATTATGTAAAAGGATTGATGAAAATCATTGTTTGTAAGAGAAAGTGAGACAGGAATACAAAAAAGCGTTGTTTTTGGAAGGCAATGAAGAAATGACTATGTTTTGCAATTTCTCCTGCTCAGAAAGACTTAGAAAGTTGATAATTGTGGGCAATGTTAGAAATGTCATGAGAAACAAGAATTATGTAAAAGGATTGATGAAAATCATTGTTTGTAAGAGAAAGTGAGACAGGAATACAAAAAAGCGTTGTTTTTGGACGGCAATGAAGAAATGACTATGTTTTGCAATTTCTCCTGCTCAGAAAGACTTAGAAAGTTGATAATTGTGGGCAATGTTAGAAATGTCATGAGAAACAAGAATTATGTGAAAGGATTGATGTAAATCATTGTTTCTAAGAGAAAGTGAGACAGGAATGCAAAAAAGCGTTGTTTTTGTACGGCAATGAAGAAATGACTATGTTTTGCGATTTCTCCTGCTCAGAAAGACTTAGAAAGTTGATAATTGTGGGCAATGTTAGAAATGTCATGAGAAACAAGAATTATGTGAAAGGATTGATGTAAATCATTGTTTCTAAGAGAAAGTGAGACAGGAATGCAAAAAAGCGTTGTTTTTGTACGGCAATGAAGAAATGACTATGTTTTGCGATTTCTCCTGCTCAGAAAGACTTAGAAAGTTGATAATTGTGGGCAATGTTAGAAATGTCATGAGAAACAAGAATTATGTGAAAGGATTGATGTAAATCATTGTTTCTAAGAGAAAGTGAGACAGGAATGCAAAAAAGCGTTGTTTTTGTACGGCAATGAAGAAATGACTATGTTTTGCGATTTCTCCTGCTCAGAAAGACTTAGAAAGTTGATAATTGTGGGCAATGTTAGAAATGTCATGAGAAACAAGAATTATGTAAAAGGATTGATGTAAATCATTGTTTCTAAGAGAAAGTGAGACAGGAATGCAAAAAAGCGTTGTTTTTGGACGGCAATGAAGAAATGACTATGTTTTGCGATTTCTCCTGCTCAGAAAGACTTAGAAAGTTGATAATTGTGGGCAATGTTAGAAATGTCATGAGAAACAAGAATTATGTAAAAGGATTGATGTAAATCATTGTTTACAAGAGAAAGTGAGACAGGAATGCAAAAAAGCGTTGTTTTTGTAGGGCAATGAAGAAATGACTATGTTTTGCGATTTCTCCTGCTCAGAAAGACTTAGAAAGTTGATAATTGTGGGCAATGTTAGAAATGTCATGAGAAACAAGAATTATGTAAAAGGATTGATGTAAATCATTGTTTACAAGAGAAAGTGAGACAGGAATGCAAAAAAGCGTTGTTTTTGTACGGCAATGAAGAAATGACTATGTTTTGCAATTTCTCCTGCTCAGAAAGACTTAGAAAGTTGATAATTGTGGGCAATGTTAGAAATGTCATGAGAAACAAGAATTATGTGAAAGGATTGATGTAAATCATTGTTTCTAAGAGAAAGTGAGACAGGAATGCAAAAAAGCGTTGTTTTTGTACGGCAATGAAGAAATGACTATGTTTTGCGATTTCTCCTGCTCAGAAAGACTTAGAAAGTTGATAATTGTGGGCAATGTTAGAAATGTCATGAGAAACAAGAATTATGTGAAAGGATTGATGTAAATCATTGTTTCTAAGAGAAAGTGAGACAGGAATGCAAAAAAGCGTTGTTTTTGTACGGCAATGAAGAAATGACTATGTTTTGCGATTTCTCCTGCTCAGAAAGACTTAGAAAGTTGATAATTGTGGGCAATGTTAGAAATGTCATGAGAAACAAGAATTATGTGAAAGGATTGATGTAAATCATTGTTTCTAAGAGAAAGTGAGACAGGAATGCAAAAAAGCGTTGTTTTTGTACGGCAATGAAGAAATGACTATGTTTTGCGATTTCTCCTGCTCAGAAAGACTTAGAAAGTTGATAATTGTGGGCAATGTTAGAAATGTCATGAGAAACAAGAATTATGTAAAAGGATTGATGTAAATCATTGTTTCTAAGAGAAAGTGAGACAGGAATGCAAAAAAGCGTTGTTTTTGGACGGCAATGAAGAAATGACTATGTTTTGCGATTTCTCCTGCTCAGAAAGACTTAGAAAGTTGATAATTGTGGGCAATGTTAGAAATGTCATGAGAAACAAGAATTATGTAAAAGGATTGATGTAAATCATTGTTTACAAGAGAAAGTGAGACAGGAATGCAAAAAAGCGTTGTTTTTGTAGGGCAATGAAGAAATGACTATGTTTTGCGATTTCTCCTGCTCAGAAAGACTTAGAAAGTTGATAATTGTGGGCAATGTTAGAAATGTCATGAGAAACAAGAATTATGTAAAAGGATTGATGTAAATCATTGTTTACAAGAGAAAGTGAGACAGGAATGCAAAAAAGCGTTGTTTTTGTACGGCAATGAAGAAATGACTATGTTTTGCGATTTCTCCTGCTCAGAAAGACTTAGAAAGTTGATAATTGTGGGCAATGTTAGAAATGTCATGAGAAACAAGAATTATGTAAAAGGATTGATGAAAATCATTGTTTGTAAGAGAAAGTGAGACAGGAATACAAAAAAGCGTTGTTTTTGGACGGCAATGAAGAAATGACTATGTTTTGCAATTTCTCCTGCTCAGAAAGACTTAGAAAGTTGATAATTGTGGGCAATGTTAGAAATGTCATGAGAAACAAGAATTATGTGAAAGGATTGATGTAAATCATTGTTTCTAAGAGAAAGTGAGACAGGAATGCAAAAAAGCGTTGTTTTTGTACGGCAATGAAGAAATGACTATGTTTTACGATTTCTCGTGCTCAGAAAGACTTAGAAAGTTGATAATTGTGGGCAATGTTAGAAATGTCATGAGAAACAAGAATTATGTAAAAGGATTGATGAAAATCATTGTTTGTAAGAGAAAGTGAGACAGGAATGCAAAAAAGCGTTGTTTTTGTACGGCAATGAAGAAATGACTATGTTTTGCGATTTCTCCTGCTCAGAAAGACTTAGAAAGTTGATAATTGTGGGCAATATTAGAAATGTCATGAGAAACAAGAATTATGTAAAAGGATTGATGTAAATCATTGTTTCTAAGAGAAAGTGAGACAGGAATGCAAAAAAGCGTTGTTTTTGGACGGCAATGAAGAAATGACTATGTTTTACGATTTCTCGTGCTCAGAAAGACTTAGAAAGTTGATAATTGTGGGCAATGTTAGAAATGTCATGAGAAACAAGAATTATGTAAAAGGATTGATGAAAATCATTGTTTGTAAGAGAAAGTGAGACAGGAATACAAAAAAGCGTTGTTTTTGGACGGCAATGAAGAAATGACTATGTTTTGCAATTTCTCCTGCTCAGAAAGACTTAGAAAGTTGATAATTGTGGGCAATGTTAGAAATGTCATGAGAAACAAGAATTATGTGAAAGGATTGATGTAAATCATTGTTTCTAAGAGAACGTGAGACAGGAATGCAAAAAAGCGTTGTTTTTGGACGGCAATGAAGAAATGACTATGTTTTGCGATTTCTCCTGCTCAGAAAGACTTAGAAAGTTGATAATTGTGGGCAATGTTAGAAATGTCATGAGAAACAAGAATTATGTGAAAGGATTGATGTAAATCATTGTTTCTAAGAGAAAGTGAGACAGGAATGCAAAAAAGCGTTGTTTTTGTACGGCAATGAAGAAATGACTATGTTTTGCGATTTCTCATGCTCAGAAAGACTTAGAAAGTTGATAATTGTGGGCAATGTTAGAAATGTCATGAGAAACAAGAATTATGTAAAAGGATTGATGTAAATCATTGTTTACAAGAGAAAGTGAGACAGGAATGCAAAAAAGCGTTGTTTTTGTAGGGCAATGAAGAAATGACTATGTTTTGCAATTTCTCCTGCTCAGAAAGACTTAGAAAGTTGATAATTGTGGGCAATGTTAGAAATGTCATGAGAAACAAGAATTATGTAAAAGGATTGATGTAAATCATTGTTTACAAGAGAAAGTGAGACAGGAATGCAAAAAAGCGTTGTTTTTGTACGGCAATGAAGAAATGACTATGTTTTGCGATTTCTCCTGCTCAGAAAGACTTAGAAAGTTGATAATTGTGGGCAATGTTAGAAATGTCATGAGAAACAAGAATTATGTAAAAGGATTGATGAAAATCATTGTTTGTAAGAGAAAGTGAGACAGGAATACAAAAAAGCGTTGTTTTTGGACGGCAATGAAGAAATGACTATGTTTTGCAATTTCTCCTGCTCAGAAAGACTTAGAAAGTTGATAATTGTGGGCAATGTTAGAAATGTCATGAGAAACAAGAATTATGTGAAAGGATTGATGTAAATCATTGTTTCTAAGAGAAAGTGAGACAGGAATGCAAAAAAGCGTTGTTTTTGTACGGCAATGAAGAAATGACTATGTTTTGCGATTTCTCCTGCTCAGAAAGACTTAGAAAGTTGATAATTGTGGGCAATGTTAGAAATGTCATGAGAAACAAGAATTATGTGAAAGGATTGATGTAAATCATTGTTTCTAAGAGAAAGTGAGACAGGAATGCAAAAAAGCGTTGTTTTTGTACGGCAATGAAGAAATGACTATGTTTTGCGATTTCTCCTGCTCAGAAAGACTTAGAAAGTTGATAATTGTGGGCAATGTTAGAAATGTCATGAGAAACAAGAATTATGTGAAAGGATTGATGTAAATCATTGTTTCTAAGAGAAAGTGAGACAGGAATGCAAAAAAGCGTTGTTTTTGTACGGCAATGAAGAAATGACTATGTTTTGCGATTTCTCCTGCTCAGAAAGACTTAGAAAGTTGATAATTGTGGGCAATGTTAGAAATGTCATGAGAAACAAGAATTATGTGAAAGGATTGATGTAAATCATTGTTTCTAAGAGAAAGTGAGACAGGAATGCAAAAAAGCGTTGTTTTTGTACGGCAATGAAGAAATGACTATGTTTTGCGATTTCTCCTGCTCAGAAAGACTTAGAAAGTTGATAATTGTGGGCAATGTTAGAAATGTCATGAGAAACAAGAATTATGTGAAAGGATTGATGTAAATCATTGTTTCTAAGAGAAAGTGAGACAGGAATGCAAAAAAGCGTTGTTTTTGTACGGCAATGAAGAAATGACTATGTTTTGCGATTTCTCCTGCTCAGAAAGACTTAGAAAGTTGATAATTGTGGGCAATGTTAGAAATGTCATGAGAAACAAGAATTATGTAAAAGGATTGATGTAAATCATTGTTTCTAAGAGAAAGTGAGACAGGAATGCAAAAAAGCGTTGTTTTTGGACGGCAATGAAGAAATGACTATGTTTTGCGATTTCTCCTGCTCAGAAAGACTTAGAAAGTTGATAATTGTGGGCAATGTTAGAAATGTCATGAGAAACAAGAATTATGTAAAAGGATTGATGTAAATCATTGTTTACAAGAGAAAGTGAGACAGGAATGCAAAAAAGCGTTGTTTTTGTAGGGCAATGAAGAAATGACTATGTTTTGCGATTTCTCCTGCTCAGAAAGACTTAGAAAGTTGATAATTGTGGGCAATGTTAGAAATGTCATGAGAAACAAGAATTATGTAAAAGGATTGATGTAAATCATTGTTTACAAGAGAAAGTGAGACAGGAATGCAAAAAAGCGTTGTTTTTGTACGGCAATGAAGAAATGACTATGTTTTGCAATTTCTCCTGCTCAGAAAGACTTAGAAAGTTGATAATTGTGGGCAATGTTAGAAATGTCATGAGAAACAAGAATTATGTGAAAGGATTGATGTAAATCATTGTTTCTAAGAGAAAGTGAGACAGGAATGCAAAAAAGCGTTGTTTTTGTACGGCAATGAAGAAATGACTATGTTTTGCGATTTCTCCTGCTCAGAAAGACTTAGAAAGTTGATAATTGTGGGCAATGTTAGAAATGTCATGAGAAACAAGAATTATGTGAAAGGATTGATGTAAATCATTGTTTCTAAGAGAAAGTGAGACAGGAATGCAAAAAAGCGTTGTTTTTGTACGGCAATGAAGAAATGACTATGTTTTGCGATTTCTCCTGCTCAGAAAGACTTAGAAAGTTGATAATTGTGGGCAATGTTAGAAATGTCATGAGAAACAAGAATTATGTGAAAGGATTGATGTAAATCATTGTTTCTAAGAGAAAGTGAGACAGGAATGCAAAAAAGCGTTGTTTTTGTACGGCAATGAAGAAATGACTATGTTTTGCGATTTCTCCTGCTCAGAAAGACTTAGAAAGTTGATAATTGTGGGCAATGTTAGAAATGTCATGAGAAACAAGAATTATGTAAAAGGATTGATGTAAATCATTGTTTCTAAGAGAAAGTGAGACAGGAATGCAAAAAAGCGTTGTTTTTGGACGGCAATGAAGAAATGACTATGTTTTGCGATTTCTCCTGCTCAGAAAGACTTAGAAAGTTGATAATTGTGGGCAATGTTAGAAATGTCATGAGAAACAAGAATTATGTAAAAGGATTGATGTAAATCATTGTTTACAAGAGAAAGTGAGACAGGAATGCAAAAAAGCGTTGTTTTTGTAGGGCAATGAAGAAATGACTATGTTTTGCGATTTCTCCTGCTCAGAAAGACTTAGAAAGTTGATAATTGTGGGCAATGTTAGAAATGTCATGAGAAACAAGAATTATGTAAAAGGATTGATGTAAATCATTGTTTACAAGAGAAAGTGAGACAGGAATGCAAAAAAGCGTTGTTTTTGTACGGCAATGAAGAAATGACTATGTTTTGCGATTTCTCCTGCTCAGAAAGACTTAGAAAGTTGATAATTGTGGGCAATGTTAGAAATGTCATGAGAAACAAGAATTATGTAAAAGGATTGATGAAAATCATTGTTTGTAAGAGAAAGTGAGACAGGAATACAAAAAAGCGTTGTTTTTGGACGGCAATGAAGAAATGACTATGTTTTGCAATTTCTCCTGCTCAGAAAGACTTAGAAAGTTGATAATTGTGGGCAATGTTAGAAATGTCATGAGAAACAAGAATTATGTGAAAGGATTGATGTAAATCATTGTTTCTAAGAGAAAGTGAGACAGGAATGCAAAAAAGCGTTGTTTTTGTACGGCAATGAAGAAATGACTATGTTTTACGATTTCTCGTGCTCAGAAAGACTTAGAAAGTTGATAATTGTGGGCAATGTTAGAAATGTCATGAGAAACAAGAATTATGTAAAAGGATTGATGAAAATCATTGTTTGTAAGAGAAAGTGAGACAGGAATGCAAAAAAGCGTTGTTTTTGTACGGCAATGAAGAAATGACTATGTTTTGCGATTTCTCCTGCTCAGAAAGACTTAGAAAGTTGATAATTGTGGGCAATATTAGAAATGTCATGAGAAACAAGAATTATGTAAAAGGATTGATGTAAATCATTGTTTCTAAGAGAAAGTGAGACAGGAATGCAAAAAAGCGTTGTTTTTGGACGGCAATGAAGAAATGACTATGTTTTACGATTTCTCGTGCTCAGAAAGACTTAGAAAGTTGATAATTGTGGGCAATGTTAGAAATGTCATGAGAAACAAGAATTATGTAAAAGGATTGATGAAAATCATTGTTTGTAAGAGAAAGTGAGACAGGAATACAAAAAAGCGTTGTTTTTGGACGGCAATGAAGAAATGACTATGTTTTGCAATTTCTCCTGCTCAGAAAGACTTAGAAAGTTGATAATTGTGGGCAATGTTAGAAATGTCATGAGAAACAAGAATTATGTGAAAGGATTGATGTAAATCATTGTTTCTAAGAGAACGTGAGACAGGAATGCAAAAAAGCGTTGTTTTTGGACGGCAATGAAGAAATGACTATGTTTTGCGATTTCTCCTGCTCAGAAAGACTTAGAAAGTTGATAATTGTGGGCAATGTTAGAAATGTCATGAGAAACAAGAATTATGTGAAAGGATTGATGTAAATCATTGTTTCTAAGAGAAAGTGAGACAGGAATGCAAAAAAGCGTTGTTTTTGTACGGCAATGAAGAAATGACTATGTTTTGCGATTTCTCATGCTCAGAAAGACTTAGAAAGTTGATAATTGTGGGCAATGTTAGAAATGTCATGAGAAACAAGAATTATGTAAAAGGATTGATGTAAATCATTGTTTACAAGAGAAAGTGAGACAGGAATGCAAAAAAGCGTTGTTTCTGTAGGGCAATGAAGAAATGACTATGTTTTGCAATTTCTCCTGCTCAGAAAGACTTAGAAAGTTGATAATTGTGGGCAATGTTAGAAATGTCATGAGAAACAAGAATTATGTAAAAGGATTGATGTAAATCATTGTTTACAAGAGAAAGTGAGACAGGAATGCAAAAAAGCGTTGTTTTTGTACGGCAATGAAGAAATGACTATGTTTTGCGATTTCTCCTGCTCAGAAAGACTTAGAAAGTTGATAATTGTGGGCAATGTTAGAAATGTCATGAGAAACAAGAATTATGTAAAAGGATTGATGAAAATCATTGTTTGTAAGAGAAAGTGAGACAGGAATACAAAAAAGCGTTGTTTTTGGACGGCAATGAAGAAATGACTATGTTTTGCAATTTCTCCTGCTCAGAAAGACTTAGAAAGTTGATAATTGTGGGCAATGTTAGAAATGTCATGAGAAACAAGAATTATGTGAAAGGATTGATGTAAATCATTGTTTACAAGAGAAAGTGAGACAGGAATGCAAAAAAGCGTTGTTTTTGTACGGCAATGAAGAAATGACTATGTTTTGCGATTTCTCCTGCTCAGAAAGACTTAGAAAGTTGATAATTGTGGGCAATGTTAGAAATGTCATGAGAAACAAGAATTATGTAAAAGGATTGATGAAAATCATTGTTTGTAAGAGAAAGTGAGACAGGAATACAAAAAAGCGTTGTTTTTGGACGGCAATGAAGAAATGACTATGTTTTGCAATTTCTCCTGCTCAGAAAGACTTAGAAAGTTGATAATTGTGGGCAATGTTAGAAATGTCATGAGAAACAAGAATTATGTGAAAGGATTGATGTAAATCATTGTTTCTAAGAGAAAGTGAGACAGGAATGCAAAAAAGCGTTGTTTTTGTACGGCAATGAAGAAATGACTATGTTTTGCGATTTCTCCTGCTCAGAAAGACTTAGAAAGTTGATAATTGTGGGCAATGTTAGAAATGTCATGAGAAACAAGAATTATGTAAAAGGATTGATGTAAATCATTGTTTACAAGAGAAAGTGAGACAGGAATGCAAAAAAGCGTTGTTTTTGTAGGGCAATGAAGAAATGACTATGTTTTGCGATTTCTCCTGCTCAGAAAGACTTAGAAAGTTGATAATTGTGGGCAATGTTAGAAATGTCATGAGAAACAAGAATTATGTAAAAGGATTGATGTAAATCATTGTTTCTAAGAGAAAGTGAGACAGGAATGCAAAAAAGCGTTGTTTTTGGACGGCAATGAAGAAATGACTATGTTTTGCGATTTCTCCTGCTCAGAAAGACTTAGAAAGTTGATAATTGTGGGCAATATTAGAAATGTCATGAGAAACAAGAATTATGTAAAAGGATTGATGTAAATCATTGTTTACAAGAGAAAGTGAGACAGGAATGCAAAAAAGCGTTGTTTTTGTACGGCAATGAAGAAATGACTATGTTTTGCGATTTCTCCTGCTCAGAAAGACTTAGAAAGTTGATAATTGTGGGCAATGTTAGAAATGTCATGAGAAACAAGAATTATGTAAAAGGATTGATGTAAATCATTGTTTCTAAGAGAAAGTGAGACAGGAATGCAAAAAAGCGTTGTTTTTGGACGGCAATGAAGAAATGACTATGTTTTACGATTTCTCGTGCTCAGAAAGACTTAGAAAGTTGATAATTGTGGGCAATGTTAGAAATGTCATGAGAAACAAGAATTATGTAAAAGGATTGATGAAAATCATTGTTTGTAAGAGAAAGTGAGACAGGAATACAAAAAAGCGTTGTTTTTGGACGGCAATGAAGAAATGACTATGTTTTGCAATTTCTCCTGCTCAGAAAGACTTAGAAAGTTGATAATTGTGGGCAATGTTAGAAATGTCATGAGAAACAAGAATTATGTAAAAGGATTGATGTAAATCATTGTTTCTAAGAGAAAGTGAGACAGGAATGCAAAAAAGCGTTGTTTTTGGACGGCAATGAAGAAATGACTATGTTTTGCGATTTCTCCTGCTCAGAAAGACTTAGAAAGTTGATAATTGTGGGGAATGTTAGAAATGTCATGAGAAACAAGAATTATGTAAAAGGATTGATGAAAATCATTGTTTCTAAGAGAAAGTGAGACAGGAATGCAAAAAAGCGTTGTTTTTGTACGGCAATGAAGAAATGACTATGTTTTGCGATTTCTCCTGCTCAGAAAGACTTAGAAAGTTGATAATTGTGGGCAATGTTAGAAATGTCATGAGAAACAAGAATTATGTAAAAGGATTGATGTAAATCATTGTTTACAAGAGAAAGTGAGACAGGAATGCAAAAAAGCGTTGTTTTTGTAGGGCAATGAAGAAATGACTATGTTTTGCGATTTCTCCTGCTCAGAAAGACTTAGAAAGTTGATAATTGTGGGCAATGTTAGAAATGTCATGAGAAACAAGAATTATGTAAAAGGATTGATGTAAATCATTGTTTACAAGAGAAAGTGAGACAGGAATGCAAAAAAGCGTTGTTTTTGTAGGGCAATGAAGAAATGACTATGTTTTGCGATTTCTCCTGCTCAGAAAGACTTAGAAAGTTGATAATTGTGGGCAATGTTAGAAATGTCATGAGAAACAAGAATTATGTAAAAGGATTGATGTAAATCATTGTTTCTAAGAGAAAGTGAGACAGGAATGCAAAAAAGCGTTGTTTTTGGACGGCAATGAAGAAATGACTATGTTTTGCGATTTCTCCTGCTCAGAAAGACTTAGAAAGTTGATAATTGTGGGCAATATTAGAAATGTCATGAGAAACAAGAATTATGTAAAAGGATTGATGTAAATCATTGTTTACAAGAGAAAGTGAGACAGGAATGCAAAAAAGCGTTGTTTTTGTACGGCAATGAAGAAATGACTATGTTTTGCGATTTCTCCTGCTCAGAAAGACTTAGAAAGTTGATAATTGTGGGCAATGTTAGAAATGTCATGAGAAACAAGAATTATGTAAAAGGATTGATGTAAATCATTGTTTCTAAGAGAAAGTGAGACAGGAATGCAAAAAAGCGTTGTTTTTGGACGGCAATGAAGAAATGACTATGTTTTACGATTTCTCGTGCTCAGAAAGACTTAGAAAGTTGATAATTGTGGGCAATGTTAGAAATGTCATGAGAAACAAGAATTATGTAAAAGGATTGATGAAAATCATTGTTTGTAAGAGAAAGTGAGACAGGAATACAAAAAAGCGTTGTTTTTGGACGGCAATGAAGAAATGACTATGTTTTGCAATTTCTCCTGCTCAGAAAGACTTAGAAAGTTGATAATTGTGGGCAATGTTAGAAATGTCATGAGAAACAAGAATTATGTAAAAGGATTGATGTAAATCATTGTTTACATGAGAAAGTGAGACAGGAATGCAAGAAAGCGTTGTTTTTGTAGGGCAATGAAGAAATGACTATGTTTTGCGATTTCTCCTGCTCAGAAAGACTTAGAAAGTTGATAATTGTGGGCAATGTTAGAAATGTCATGAGAAACAAGAATTATGTAAAAGGATTGATGTAAATCATTGTTTACAAGAGAAAGTGAGACAGGAATGCAAAAAAGCGTTGTTTTTGTACGGCAATGAAGAAATGACTATGTTTTGCGATTTCTCCTGCTCAGAAAGACTTAGAAAGTTGATAATTGTGGGCAATGTTAGAAATGTCATGAGAAACAAGAATTATGTAAAAGGATTGATGAAAATCATTGTTTGTAAGAGAAAGTGAGACAGGAATACAAAAAAGCGTTGTTTTTGGACGGCAATGAAGAAATGACTATGTTTTGCAATTTCTCCTGCTCAGAAAGACTTAGAAAGTTGATAATTGTGGGCAATGTTAGAAATGTCATGAGAAACAAGAATTATGTGAAAGGATTAATGTAAATCATTGTTTCTAAGAGAAAGTGAGACAGGAATGCAAAAAAGCGTTGTTTTTGTACGGCAATGAAGAAATGACTATGTTTTGCGATTTCTCCTGCTCAGAAAGACTTAGAAAGTTGATAATTGTGGGCAATGTTAGAAATGTCATGAGAAACAAGAATTATGTAAAAGGATTGATGTAAATCATTGTTTACAAGAGAAAGTGAGACAGGAATGCAAAAAAGCGTTGTTTTTGTAGGGCAATGAAGAAATGACTATGTTTTGCGATTTCTCCTGCTCAGAAAGACTTAGAAAGTTGATAATTGTGGGCAATGTTAGAAATGTCATGAGAAACAAGAATCATGTAAAAGGATTGATGTAAATCATTGTTTCTAAGAGAAAGTGAGACAGGAATGCAAAAAAGCGTTGTTTTTGGACGGCAATGAAGAAATGACTATGTTTTGCGATTTCTCCTGCTCAGAAAGACTTAGAAAGTTGATAATTGTGGGCAATGTTAGAAATGTCATGAGAAACAAGAATTATGTGAAAGGATTGATGTAAATCATTGTTTCTAAGAGAAAGTGAGACAGGAATGCAAAAAAGCGTTGTTTTTGGACGGCAATGAAGAAATGACTATGTTTTGCGATTTCTCCTGCTCAGAAAGACTTAGAAAGTTGATAATTGTGGGCAATGTTAGAAATGTCATGAGAAACAAGAATTATGTAAAAGGATTGATGTAAATCATTGTTTCTAAGAGAAAGTGAGACAGGAATGCAAAAAAGCGTTGTTTTTGTACGGCAATGAAGAAATGACTATGTTTTGCGATTTCTCCTGCTCAGAAAGACTTAGAAAGTTGATAATTGTGGGCAATGTTAGAAATGTCATGAGAAACAAGAATTATGTAAAAGGATTGATGTAAATCATTGTTTACAAGAGAAAGTGAGACAGGAATGCAAAAAAGCGTTGTTTTTGTACGGCAATGAAGAAATGACTATGTTTTGCGATTTCTCCTGCTCAGAAAGACTTAGAAAGTTGATAATTGTGGGCAATGTTAGAAATGTCATGAGAAACAAGAATTATGTAAAAGGATTGATGAAAATCATTGTTTGTAAGAGAAAGTGAGACAGGAATACAAAAAAGCGTTGTTTTTGGACGGCAATGAAGAAATGACTATGTTTTGCAATTTCT
Source organism: Mixophyes fleayi (assembly GCF_038048845.1). Lineage (NCBI taxonomy): Eukaryota > Metazoa > Chordata > Amphibia > Anura > Limnodynastidae > Mixophyes > Mixophyes fleayi. The sequence continues at coordinate 32,023 of NW_027448271.1, forward strand.
CCTGCTCAGAAAGACTTAGAAAGTTGATAATTGTGGGCAATGTTAGAAATGTCATGAGAAACAAGAATTATGTGAAAGGATTGATGTAAATCATTGTTTCTAAGAGAAAGTGAGACAGGAATGCAAAAAAGCGTTGTTTTTGTACGGCAATGAAGAAATGACTATGTTTTGCGATTTCTCCTGCTCAGAAAGACTTAGAAAGTTGATAATTGTGGGCAATGTTAGAAATGTCATGAGAAACAAGAATTATGTAAAAGGATTGATGTAAATCATTGTTTACAAGAGAAAGTGAGACAGGAATGCAAAAAAGCGTTGTTTTTGTAGGGCAATGAAGAAATGACTATGTTTTGCGATTTCTCCTGCTCAGAAAGACTTAGAAAGTTGATAATTGTGGGCAATGTTAGAAATGTCATGAGAAGCAAGAATTATGTAAAAGGATTGATGTAAATCATTGTTTCTAAGAGAAAGTGAGACAGGAATGCAAAAAAGCGTTGTTTTTGGACGGCAATGAAGAAATGACTATGTTTTGCGATTTCTCCTGCTCAGAAAGACTTAGAAAGTTGATAATTGTGGGCAATATTAGAAATGTCATGAGAAACAAGAATTATGTAAAAGGATTGATGTAAATCATTGTTTACAAGAGAAAGTGAGACAGGAATGCAAAAAAGCGTTGTTTTTGTACGGCAATGAAGAAATGACTATGTTTTGCGATTTCTCCTGCTCAGAAAGACTTAGAAAGTTGATAATTGTGGGCAATGTTAGAAATGTCATGAGAAACAAGAATTATGTAAAAGGATTGATGTAAATCATTGTTTCTAAGAGAAAGTGAGACAGGAATGCAAAAAAGCGTTGTTTTTGGACGGCAATGAAGAAATGACTATGTTTTAAGATTTCTCGTGCTCAGAAAGACTTAGAAAGTTGATAATTGTGGGCAATGTTAGAAATGTCATGAGAAACAAGAATTATGTAAAAGGATTGATGAAAATCATTGTTTGTAAGAGAAAGTGAGACAGGAATACAAAAAAGCGTTGTTTTTGTACGGCAATGAAGAAATGACTATGTTTTGCAATTTCTCCTGCTCAGAAAGACTTAGAAAGTTGATAATTGTGGGCAATGTTAGAAATGTCATGAGAAACAAGAATTATGTAAAAGGATTGATGAAAATCATTGTTTGTAAGAGAAAATGAGACAGGAATACAAAAAAGCGTTGTTTTTGGACGGCAATGAAGAAATGACTATGTTTTGCAATTTCTCCTGCTCAGAAAGACTTAGAAAGTTGATAATTGTGGGCAATGTTAGAAATGTCATGAGAAACAAGAATTATGTGAAAGGATTGATGTAAATCATTGTTTCTAAGAGAAAGTGAGACAGGAATGCAAAAAAGCGTTGTTTTTGTACGGCAATGAAGAAATGACTATGTTTTGCGATTTCTCCTGCTCAGAAAGACTTAGAAAGTTGATAATTGTGGGCAATGTTAGAAATGTCATGAGAAACAAGAATTATGTGAAAGGATTGATGTAAATCATTGTTTCTAAGAGAAAGTGAGACAGGAATGCAAAAAAGCGTTGTTTTTGTACGGCAATGAAGAAATGACTATGTTTTGCGATTTCTCCTGCTCAGAAAGACTTAGAAAGTTGATAATTGTGGGCAATGTTAGAAATGTCATGAGAAACAAGAATTATGTGAAAGGATTGATGTAAATCATTGTTTCTAAGAGAAAGTGAGACAGGAATGCAAAAAAGCGTTGTTTTTGTACGGCAATGAAGAAATGACTATGTTTTGCGATTTCTCCTGCTCAGAAAGACTTAGAAAGTTGATAATTGTGGGCAATGTTAGAAATGTCATGAGAAACAAGAATTATGTAAAAGGATTGATGTAAATCATTGTTTCTAAGAGAAAGTGAGACAGGAATGCAAAAAAGCGTTGTTTTTGTAGGGCAATGAAGAAATGACTATGTTTTGCGATTTCTCCTGCTCAGAAAGACTTAGAAAGTTGATAATTGTGGGCAATGTTAGAAATGTCATGAGAAACAAGAATTATGTAAAAGGATTGATGTAAATCATTGTTTACAAGAGAAAGTGAGACAGGAATGCAAAAAAGCGTTGTTTTTGTACGGCAATGAAGAAATGACTATGTTTTGCGATTTCTCCTGCTCAGAAAGACTTAGAAAGTTGATAATTGTGGGCAATGTTAGAAATGTCATGAGAAACAAGAATTATGTAAAAGGATTGATGAAAATCATTGTTTGTAAGAGAAAGTGAGACAGGAATACAAAAAAGCGTTGTTTTTGGACGGCAATGAAGAAATGACTATGTTTTGCAATTTCTCCTGCTCAGAAAGACTTAGAAAGTTGATAATTGTGGGCAATGTTAGAAATGTCATGAGAAACAAGAATTATGTGAAAGGATTGATGTAAATCATTGTTTCTAAGAGAAAGTGAGACAGGAATGCAAAAAAGCGTTGTTTTTGTACGGCAATGAAGAAATGACTATGTTTTGCGATTTCTCCTGCTCAGAAAGACTTAGAAAGTTGATAATTGTGGGCAATGTTAGAAATGTCATGAGAAACAAGAATTATGTAAAAGGATTGATGTAAATCATTGTTTACAAGAGAAAGTGAGACAGGAATGCAAAAAAGCGTTGTTTTTGTAGGGCAATGAAGAAATGACTATGTTTTGCGATTTCTCCTGCTCAGAAAGACTTAGAAAGTTGATAATTGTGGGCAATGTTAGAAATGTCATGAGAAACAAGAATTATGTAAAAGGATTGATGTAAATCATTGTTTCTAAGAGAAAGTGAGACAGGAATGCAAAAAAGCGTTGTTTTTGGACGGCAATGAAGAAATGACTATGTTTTGCGATTTCTCCTGCTCAGAAAGACTTAGAAAGTTGATAATTGTGGGCAATATTAGAAATGTCATGAGAAACAAGAATTATGTAAAAGGATTGATGTAAATCATTGTTTACAAGAGAAAGTGAGACAGGAATGCAAAAAAGCGTTGTTTTTGTACGGCAATGAAGAAATGACTATGTTTTGTGATTTCTCCTGCTCAGAAAGACTTAGAAAGTTGATAATTGTGGGCAATGTTAGAAATGTCATGAGAAACAAGAATTATGTAAAAGGATTGATGTAAATCATTGTTTCTAAGAGAAAGTGAGACAGGAATGCAAAAAAGCGTTGTTTTTGGACGGCAATGAAGAAATGACTATGTTTTACGATTTCTCGTGCTCAGAAAGACTTAGAAAGTTGATAATTGTGGGCAATGTTAGAAATGTCATGAGAAACAAGAATTATGTAAAAGGATTGATGAAAATCATTGTTTGTAAGAGAAAGTGAGACAGGAATACAAAAAAGCGTTGTTTTTGGACGGCAATGAAGAAATGACTATGTTTTGCAATTTCTCCTGCTCAGAAAGACTTAGAAAGTTGATAATTGTGGGCAATGTTAGAAATGTCATGAGAAACAAGAATTATGTGAAAGGATTGATGTAAATCATTGTTTCTAAGAGAAAGTGAGACAGGAATGCAAAAAAGCGTTGTTTTTGTACGGCAATGAAGAAATGACTATGTTTTGCGATTTCTCCTGCTCAGAAAGACTTAGAAAGTTGATAATTGTGGGCAATGTTAGAAATGTCATGAGAAACAAGAATTATGTAAAAGGATTGATGTAAATCATTGTTTACAAGAGAAAGTGAGACAGGAATGCAAAAAAGCGTTGTTTTTGGACGGCAATGAAGAAATGACTATGTTTTACGATTTCTCGTGCTCAGAAAGACTTAGAAAGTTGATAATTGTGGGCAATGTTAGAAATGTCATGAGAAACAAGAATTATGTAAAAGGATTGATGAAAATCATTGTTTGTAAGAGAAAGTGAGACAGGAATACAAAAAAGCGTTGTTTTTGGACGGCAATGAAGAAATGACTATGTTTTGCAATTTCTCCTGCTCAGAAAGACTTAGAAAGTTGATAATTGTGGGCAATGTTAGAAATGTCATGAGAAACAAGAATTATGTGAAAGGATTGATGTAAATCATTGTTTCTAAGTGAAAGTGAGACAGGAATGCAAAAAAGCGTTGTTTTTGTACGGCAATGAAGAAATGACTATGTTTTGCGATTTCTCCTGCTCAGAAAGACTTAGAAAGTTGATAATTGTGGGCAATGTTAGAAATGTCATGAGAAACAAGAATTATGTAAAAGGATTGATGAAAATCATTGTTTGTAAGAGAAAGTGAGACAGGAATACAAAAAAGCGTTGTTTTTGGACGGCAATGAAGAAATGACAATGTTTTGCAATTTCTCCTGCTCAGAAAGACTTAGAAAGTTGATAATTGTGGGCAATGTTAGAAATGTCATGAGAAACAAGAATTATGTGAAAGGATTGATGTAAATCATTGTTTCTAAGAGAAAGTGAGACAGGAATGCAAAAAAGCGTTGTTTTTGTACGGCAATGAAGAAATGACTATGTTTTGCGATTTCTCCTGCTCAGAAAGACTTAGAAAGTTGATAATTGTGGGCAATGTTAGAAATGTCATGAGAAACAAGAATTATGTAAAAGGATTGATGTAAATCATTGTTTACAAGAGAAAGTGAGACAGGAATGCAAAAAAGCGTTGTTTTTGTAGGGCAATGAAGAAATGACTATGTTTTGCGATTTCTCCTGCTCAGAAAGACTTAGAAAGTTGATAATTGTGGGCAATGTTAGAAATGTCATGAGAAACAAGAATCATGTAAAAGGATTGATGTAAATCATTGTTTCTAAGAGAAAGTGAGACAGGAATGCAAAAAAGCGTTGTTTTTGGACGGCAATGAAGAAATGACTATGTTTTGCGATTTCTCCTGCTCAGAAAGACTTAGAAAGTTGATAATTGTGGGCAATGTTAGAAATGTCATGAGAAACAAGAATTATGTGAAAGGATTGATGTAAATCATTGTTTCTAAGAGAAAGTGAGACAGGAATGCAAAAAAGCGTTGTTTTTGGACGGCAATGAAGAAATGACTATGTTTTGCGATTTCTCCTGCTCAGAAAGACTTAGAAAGTTGATAATTGTGGGCAATGTTAGAAATGTCATGAGAAACAAGAATTATGTGAAAGGATTGATGTAAATCATTGTTTCTAAGAGAAAGTGAGACAGGAATGCAAAAAAGCGTTGTTTTTGTACGGCAATGAAGAAATGACTATGTTTTGCGATTTCTCCTGCTCAGAAAGACTTAGAAAGTTGATAATTGTGGGCAATGTTAGAAATGTCATGAGAAACAAGAATTATGTAAAAGGATTGATGTAAATCATTGTTTACAAGAGAAAGTGAGACAGGAATGCAAAAAAGCGTTGTTTTTGTAGGGCAATGAAGAAATGACTATGTTTTGCGATTTCTCCTGCTCAGAAAGACTTAGAAAGTTGATAATTGTGGGCAATGTTAGAAATGTCATGAGAAGCAAGAATTATGTAAAAGGATTGATGTAAATCATTGTTTCTAAGAGAAAGTGAGACAGGAATGCAAAAAAGCGTTGTTTTTGGACGGCAATGAAGAAATGACTATGTTTTGCGATTTCTCCTGCTCAGAAAGACTTAGAAAGTTGATAATTGTGGGCAATATTAGAAATGTCATGAGAAACAAGAATTATGTAAAAGGATTGATGTAAATCATTGTTTACAAGAGAAAGTGAGACAGGAATGCAAAAAAGCGTTGTTTTTGTACGGCAATGAAGAAATGACTATGTTTTGCGATTTCTCCTGCTCAGAAAGACTTAGAAAGTTGATAATTGTGGGCAATGTTAGAAATGTCATGAGAAACAAGAATTATGTAAAAGGATTGATGTAAATCATTGTTTCTAAGAGAAAGTGAGACAGGAATGCAAAAAAGCGTTGTTTTTGGACGGCAATGAAGAAATGACTATGTTTTAAGATTTCTCGTGCTCAGAAAGACTTAGAAAGTTGATAATTGTGGGCAATGTTAGAAATGTCATGAGAAACAAGAATTATGTAAAAGGATTGATGAAAATCATTGTTTGTAAGAGAAAGTGAGACAGGAATACAAAAAAGCGTTGTTTTTGTACGGCAATGAAGAAATGACTATGTTTTGCAATTTCTCCTGCTCAGAAAGACTTAGAAAGTTGATAATTGTGGGCAATGTTAGAAATGTCATGAGAAACAAGAATTATGTAAAAGGATTGATGAAAATCATTGTTTGTAAGAGAAAATGAGACAGGAATACAAAAAAGCGTTGTTTTTGGACGGCAATGAAGAAATGACTATGTTTTGCAATTTCTCCTGCTCAGAAAGACTTAGAAAGTTGATAATTGTGGGCAATGTTAGAAATGTCATGAGAAACAAGAATTATGTGAAAGGATTGATGTAAATCATTGTTTCTAAGAGAAAGTGAGACAGGAATGCAAAAAAGCGTTGTTTTTGTACGGCAATGAAGAAATGACTATGTTTTGCGATTTCTCCTGCTCAGAAAGACTTAGAAAGTTGATAATTGTGGGCAATGTTAGAAATGTCATGAGAAACAAGAATTATGTGAAAGGATTGATGTAAATCATTGTTTCTAAGAGAAAGTGAGACAGGAATGCAAAAAAGCGTTGTTTTTGTACGGCAATGAAGAAATGACTATGTTTTGCGATTTCTCCTGCTCAGAAAGACTTAGAAAGTTGATAATTGTGGGCAATGTTAGAAATGTCATGAGAAACAAGAATTATGTGAAAGGATTGATGTAAATCATTGTTTCTAAGAGAAAGTGAGACAGGAATGCAAAAAAGCGTTGTTTTTGTACGGCAATGAAGAAATGACTATGTTTTGCGATTTCTCCTGCTCAGAAAGACTTAGAAAGTTGATAATTGTGGGCAATGTTAGAAATGTCATGAGAAACAAGAATTATGTAAAAGGATTGATGTAAATCATTGTTTCTAAGAGAAAGTGAGACAGGAATGCAAAAAAGCGTTGTTTTTGTAGGGCAATGAAGAAATGACTATGTTTTGCGATTTCTCCTGCTCAGAAAGACTTAGAAAGTTCATAATTGTGGGCAATGTTAGAAATGTCATGAGAAACAAGAATTATGTAAAAGGATTGATGTAAATCATTGTTTACAAGAGAAAGTGAGACAGGAATGCAAAAAAGCGTTGTTTTTGTACGGCAATGAAGAAATGACTATGTTTTGCGATTTCTCCTGCTCAGAAAGACTTAGAAAGTTGATAATTGTGGGCAATGTTAGAAATGTCATGAGAAACAAGAATTATGTAAAAGGATTGATGAAAATCATTGTTTGTAAGAGAAAGTGAGACAGGAATACAAAAAAGCGTTGTTTTTGGACGGCAATGAAGAAATGACTATGTTTTGCAATTTCTCCTGCTCAGAAAGACTTAGAAAGTTGATAATTGTGGGCAATGTTAGAAATGTCATGAGAAACAAGAATTATGTGAAAGGATTGATGTAAATCATTGTTTCTAAGAGAAAGTGAGACAGGAATGCAAAAAAGCGTTGTTTTTGTACGGCAATGAAGAAATGACTATGTTTTGCGATTTCTCCTGCTCAGAAAGACTTAGAAAGTTGATAATTGTGGGCAATGTTAGAAATGTCATGAGAAACAAGAATTATGTAAAAGGATTGATGTAAATCATTGTTTACAAGAGAAAGTGAGACAGGAATGCAAAAAAGCGTTGTTTTTGTAGGGCAATGAAGAAATGACTATGTTTTGCGATTTCTCCTGCTCAGAAAGACTTAGAAAGTTGATAATTGTGGGCAATGTTAGAAATGTCATGAGAAACAAGAATTATGTGAAAGGATTGATGTAAATCATTGTTTCTAAGAGAAAGTGAGACAGGAATGCAAAAAAGCGTTGTTTTTGTACGGCAATGAAGAAATGACTATGTTTTGCGATTTCTCCTGCTCAGAAAGACTTAGAAAGTTGATAATTGTGGGCAATGTTAGAAATGTCATGAGAAACAAGAATTATGTAAAAGGATTGATGTAAATCATTGTTTACAAGAGAAAGTGAGACAGGAATGCAAAAAAGCGTTGTTTTTGTAGGGCAATGAAGAAATGACTATGTTTTGCGATTTCTCCTGCTCAGAAAGACTTAGAAAGTTGATAATTGTGGGCAATGTTAGAAATGTCATGAGAAACAAGAATTATGTAAAAGGATTGATGTAAATCATTGTTTCTAAGAGAAAGTGAGACAGGAATGCAAAAAAGCGTTGTTTTTGGACGGCAATGAAGAAATGACTATGTTTTGCGATTTCTCCTGCTCAGAAAGACTTAGAAAGTTGATAATTGTGGGCAATATTAGAAATGTCATGAGAAACAAGAATTATGTAAAAGGATTGATGTAAATCATTGTTTACAAGAGAAAGTGAGACAGGAATGCAAAAAAGCGTTGTTTTTGTACGGCAATGAAGAAATGACTATGTTTTGTGATTTCTCCTGCTCAGAAAGACTTAGAAAGTTGATAATTGTGGGCAATGTTAGAAATGTCATGAGAAACAAGAATTATGTAAAAGGATTGATGTAAATCATTGTTTCTAAGAGAAAGTGAGACAGGAATGCAAAAAAGCGTTGTTTTTGGACGGCAATGAAGAAATGACTATGTTTTACGATTTCTCGTGCTCAGAAAGACTTAGAAAGTTGATAATTGTGGGCAATGTTAGAAATGTCATGAGAAACAAGAATTATGTAAAAGGATTGATGAAAATCATTGTTTGTAAGAGAAAGTGAGACAGGAATACAAAAAAGCGTTGTTTTTGGACGGCAATGAAGAAATGACTATGTTTTGCGATTTCTCCTGCTCAGAAAGACTTAGAAAGTTGATAATTGTGGGCAATGTTAGAAATGTCATGAGAAACAAGAATTATGTGAAAGGATTGATGTAAATCATTGTTTCTAAGAGAAAGTGAGACAGGAATGCAAAAAAGCGTTGTTTTTGGACGGCAATGAAGAAATGACTATGTTTTGCGATTTCTCCTGCTCAGAAAGACTTAGAAAGTTGATAATTGTGGGCAATGTTAGAAATGTCATGAGAAACAAGAATTATGTGAAAGGATTGATGTAAATCATTGTTTCTAAGAGAAAGTGAGACAGGAATGCAAAAAAGCGTTGTTTTTGGACGGCAATGAAGAAATGACTATGTTTTGCGATTTCTCCTGCTCAGAAAGACTTAGAAAGTTGATAATTGTGGGCAATGTTAGAAATGTCATGAGAAACAAGAATTATGTGAAAGGATTGATGTAAATCATTGTTTCTAAGAGAAAGTGAGACAGGAATGCAAAAAAGCGTTGTTTTTGTACGGCAATGAAGAAATGACTATGTTTTGCGATTTCTCCTGCTCAGAAAGACTTAGAAAGTTGATAATTGTGGGCAATGTTAGAAATGTCATGAGAAACAAGAATTATGTAAAAGGATTGATGTAAATCATTGTTTACAAGAGAAAGTGAGACAGGAATGCAAAAAAGCGTTGTTTTTGTAGGGCAATGAAGAAATGACTATGTTTTGCGATTTCTCCTGCTCAGAAAGACTTAGAAAGTTGATAATTGTGGGCAATGTTAGAAATGTCATGAGAAGCAAGAATTATGTAAAAGGATTGATGTAAATCATTGTTTCTAAGAGAAAGTGAGACAGGAATGCAAAAAAGCGTTGTTTTTGGACGGCAATGAAGAAATGACTATGTTTTGCGATTTCTCCTGCTCAGAAAGACTTAGAAAGTTGATAATTGTGGGCAATATTAGAAATGTCATGAGAAACAAGAATTATGTAAAAGGATTGATGTAAATCATTGTTTACAAGAGAAAGTGAGACAGGAATGCAAAAAAGCGTTGTTTTTGTACGGCAATGAAGAAATGACTATGTTTTGCGATTTCTCCTGCTCAGAAAGACTTAGAAAGTTGATAATTGTGGGCAATGTTAGAAATGTCATGAGAAACAAGAATTATGTAAAAGGATTGATGTAAATCATTGTTTCTAAGAGAAAGTGAGACAGGAATGCAAAAAAGCGTTGTTTTTGGACGGCAATGAAGAAATGACTATGTTTTAAGATTTCTCGTGCTCAGAAAGACTTAGAAAGTTGATAATTGTGGGCAATGTTAGAAATGTCATGAGAAACAAGAATTATGTAAAAGGATTGATGAAAATCATTGTTTGTAAGAGAAAGTGAGACAGGAATACAAAAAAGCGTTGTTTTTGTACGGCAATGAAGAAATGACTATGTTTTGCAATTTCTCCTGCTCAGAAAGACTTAGAAAGTTGATAATTGTGGGCAATGTTAGAAATGTCATGAGAAACAAGAATTATGTAAAAGGATTGATGAAAATCATTGTTTGTAAGAGAAAATGAGACAGGAATACAAAAAAGCGTTGTTTTTGGACGGCAATGAAGAAATGACTATGTTTTGCAATTTCTCCTGCTCAGAAAGACTTAGAAAGTTGATAATTGTGGGCAATGTTAGAAATGTCATGAGAAACAAGAATTATGTGAAAGGATTGATGTAAATCATTGTTTCTAAGAGAAAGTGAGACAGGAATGCAAAAAAGCGTTGTTTTTGTACGGCAATGAAGAAATGACTATGTTTTGCGATTTCTCCTGCTCAGAAAGACTTAGAAAGTTGATAATTGTGGGCAATGTTAGAAATGTCATGAGAAACAAGAATTATGTGAAAGGATTGATGTAAATCATTGTTTCTAAGAGAAAGTGAGACAGGAATGCAAAAAAGCGTTGTTTTTGTACGGCAATGAAGAAATGACTATGTTTTGCGATTTCTCCTGCTCAGAAAGACTTAGAAAGTTGATAATTGTGGGCAATGTTAGAAATGTCATGAGAAACAAGAATTATGTGAAAGGATTGATGTAAATCATTGTTTCTAAGAGAAAGTGAGACAGGAATGCAAAAAAGCGTTGTTTTTGTACGGCAATGAAGAAATGACTATGTTTTGCGATTTCTCCTGCTCAGAAAGACTTAGAAAGTTGATAATTGTGGGCAATGTTAGAAATGTCATGAGAAACAAGAATTATGTAAAAGGATTGATGTAAATCATTGTTTCTAAGAGAAAGTGAGACAGGAATGCAAAAAAGCGTTGTTTTTGTAGGGCAATGAAGAAATGACTATGTTTTGCGATTTCTCCTGCTCAGAAAGACTTAGAAAGTTGATAATTGTGGGCAATGTTAGAAATGTCATGAGAAACAAGAATTATGTAAAAGGATTGATGTAAATCATTGTTTACAAGAGAAAGTGAGACAGGAATGCAAAAAAGCGTTGTTTTTGTACGGCAATGAAGAAATGACTATGTTTTGCGATTTCTCCTGCTCAGAAAGACTTAGAAAGTTGATAATTGTGGGCAATGTTAGAAATGTCATGAGAAACAAGAATTATGTAAAAGGATTGATGAAAATCATTGTTTGTAAGAGAAAGTGAGACAGGAATACAAAAAAGCGTTGTTTTTGGACGGCAATGAAGAAATGACTATGTTTTGCAATTTCTCCTGCTCAGAAAGACTTAGAAAGTTGATAATTGTGGGCAATGTTAGAAATGTCATGAGAAACAAGAATTATGTGAAAGGATTGATGTAAATCATTGTTTCTAAGAGAAAGTGAGACAGGAATGCAAAAAAGCGTTGTTTTTGTACGGCAATGAAGAAATGACTATGTTTTGCGATTTCTCCTGCTCAGAAAGACTTAGAAAGTTGATAATTGTGGGCAATGTTAGAAATGTCATGAGAAACAAGAATTATGTAAAAGGATTGATGTAAATCATTGTTTACAAGAGAAAGTGAGACAGGAATGCAAAAAAGCGTTGTTTTTGTAGGGCAATGAAGAAATGACTATGTTTTGCGATTTCTCCTGCTCAGAAAGACTTAGAAAGTTGATAATTGTGGGCAATGTTAGAAATGTCATGAGAAACAAGAATTATGTAAAAGGATTGATGTAAATCATTGTTTCTAAGAGAAAGTGAGACAGGAATGCAAAAAAGCGTTGTTTTTGGACGGCAATGAAGAAATGACTATGTTTTGCGATTTCTCCTGCTCAGAAAGACTTAGAAAGTTGATAATTGTGGGCAATATTAGAAATGTCATGAGAAACAAGAATTATGTAAAAGGATTGATGTAAATCATTGTTTACAAGAGAAAGTGAGACAGGAATGCAAAAAAGCGTTGTTTTTGTACGGCAATGAAGAAATGACTATGTTTTGTGATTTCTCCTGCTCAGAAAGACTTAGAAAGTTGATAATTGTGGGCAATGTTAGAAATGTCATGAGAAACAAGAATTATGTAAAAGGATTGATGTAAATCATTGTTTCTAAGAGAAAGTGAGACAGGAATGCAAAAAAGCGTTGTTTTTGGACGGCAATGAAGAAATGACTATGTTTTACGATTTCTCGTGCTCAGAAAGACTTAGAAAGTTGATAATTGTGGGCAATGTTAGAAATGTCATGAGAAACAAGAATTATGTAAAAGGATTGATGAAAATCATTGTTTGTAAGAGAAAGTGAGACAGGAATACAAAAAAGCGTTGTTTTTGGACGGCAATGAAGAAATGACTATGTTTTGCAATTTCTCCTGCTCAGAAAGACTTAGAAAGTTGATAATTGTGGGCAATGTTAGAAATGTCATGAGAAACAAGAATTATGTGAAAGGATTGATGTAAATCATTGTTTCTAAGAGAAAGTGAGACAGGAATGCAAAAAAGCGTTGTTTTTGGACGGCAATGAAGAAATGACTATGTTTTGCGATTTCTCCTGCTCAGAAAGACTTAGAAAGTTGATAATTGTGGGCAATGTTAGAAATGTCATGAGAAACAAGAATTATGTGAAAGGATTGATGTAAATCATTGTTTCTAAGAGAAAGTGAGACAGGAATGCAAAAAAGCGTTGTTTTTGTACGGCAATGAAGAAATGACTATGTTTTGCGATTTCTCCTGCTCAGAAAGACTTAGAAAGTTGATAATTGTGGGCAATGTTAGAAATGTCATGAGAAACAAGAATTATGTAAAAGGATTGATGTAAATCATTGTTTACAAGAGAAAGTGAGACAGGAATGCAAAAAAGCGTTGTTTTTGGACGGCAATGAAGAAATGACTATGTTTTACGATTTCTCGTGCTCAGAAAGACTTAGAAAGTTGATAATTGTGGGCAATGTTAGAAATGTCATGAGAAACAAGAATTATGTAAAAGGATTGATGAAAATCATTGTTTGTAAGAGAAAGTGAGACAGGAATACAAAAAAGCGTTGTTTTTGGACGGCAATGAAGAAATGACTATGTTTTGCAATTTCTCCTGCTCAGAAAGACTTAGAAAGTTGATAATTGTGGGCAATGTTAGAAATGTCATGAGAAACAAGAATTATGTGAAAGGATTGATGTAAATCATTGTTTCTAAGTGAAAGTGAGACAGGAATGCAAAAAAGCGTTGTTTTTGTACGGCAATGAAGAAATGACTATGTTTTGCGATTTCTCCTGCTCAGAAAGACTTAGAAAGTTGATAATTGTGGGCAATGTTAGAAATGTCATGAGAAACAAGAATTATGTAAAAGGATTGATGTAAATCATTGTTTACATGAGAAAGTGAGACAGGAATGCAAAAAAGCGTTGTTTTTGTAGGGCAATGAAGAAATGACTATGTTTTGCGATTTCTCCTGCTCAGAAAGACTTAGAAAGTTGATAATTGTGGGCAATGTTAGAAATGTCATGAGAAACAAGAATTATGTAAAAGGATTGATGTAAATCATTGTTTACAAGAGAAAGTGAGACAGGAATGCAAAAAAGCGTTGTTTTTGTACGGCAATGAAGAAATGACTATGTTTTGCGATTTCTCCTGCTCAGAAAGACTTAGAAAGTTGATAATTGTGGGCAATGTTAGAAATGTCATGAGAAACAAGAATTATGTAAAAGGATTGATGAAAATCATTGTTTGTAAGAGAAAGTGAGACAGGAATACAAAAAAGCGTTGTTTTTGGACGGCAATGAAGAAATGACAATGTTTTGCAATTTCTCCTGCTCAGAAAGACTTAGAAAGTTGATAATTGTGGGCAATGTTAGAAATGTCATGAGAAACAAGAATTATGTGAAAGGATTGATGTAAATCATTGTTTCTAAGAGAAAGTGAGACAGGAATGCAAAAAAGCGTTGTTTTTGTACGGCAATGAAGAAATGACTATGTTTTGCGATTTCTCCTGCTCAGAAAGACTTAGAAAGTTGATAATTGTGGGCAATGTTAGAAATGTCATGAGAAACAAGAATTATGTGAAAGGATTGATGTAAATCATTGTTTCTAAGAGAAAGTGAGACAGGAATGCAAAAAAGCGTTGTTTTTGGACGGCAATGAAGAAATGACTATGTTTTGCGATTTCTCCTGCTCAGAAAGACTTAGAAAGTTGATAATTGTGGGCAATGTTAGAAATGTCATGAGAAACAAGAATTATGTAAAAGGATTGATGTAAATCATTGTTTCTAAGAGAAAGTGAGACAGGAATGCAAAAAAGCGTTGTTTTTGTACGGCAATGAAGAAATGACTATGTTTTGCGATTTCTCCTGCTCAGAAAGACTTAGAAAGTTGATAATTGTGGGCAATGTTAGAAATGTCATGAGAAACAAGAATTATGTAAAAGGATTGATGTAAATCATTGTTTACAAGAGAAAGTGAGACAGGAATGCAAAAAAGCGTTGTTTTTGTACGGCAATGAAGAAATGACTATGTTTTGCGATTTCTCCTGCTCAGAAAGACTTAGAAAGTTGATAATTGTGGGCAATGTTAGAAATGTCATGAGAAACAAGAATTATGTAAAAGGATTGATGAAAATCATTGTTTGTAAGAGAAAGTGAGACAGGAATACAAAAAAGCGTTGTTTTTGGACGGCAATGAAGAAATGACTATGTTTTGCAATTTCTCCTGCTCAGAAAGACTTAGAAAGTTGATAATTGTGGGCAATGTTAGAAATGTCATGAGAAACAAGAATTATGTGAAAGGATTGATGTAAATCATTGTTTCTAAGAGAAAGTGAGACAGGAATGCAAAAAAGCGTTGTTTTTGTACGGCAATGAAGAAATGACTATGTTTTGCGATTTCTCCTGCTCAGAAAGACTTAGAAAGTTGATAATTGTGGGCAATGTTAGAAATGTCATGAGAAACAAGAATTATGTAAAAGGATTGATGTAAATCATTGTTTCTAAGAGAAAGTGAGACAGGAATGCAAAAAAGCGTTGTTTTTGGACGGCAATGAAGAAATGACTATGTTTTACGATTTCTCGTGCTCAGAAAGACTTAGAAAGTTGATAATTGTGGGCAATGTTAGAAATGTCATGAGAAACAAGAATTATGTAAAAGGATTGATGAAAATCATTGTTTGTAAGAGAAAGTGAGACAGGAATACAAAAAAGCGTTGTTTTTGTACGGCAATGAAGAAATGACTATGTTTTGCGATTTCTCCTGCTCAGAAAGACTTATTAAGTTGATAATTGTGGGCAATGTTAGAAATGTCATGAGAAACAAGAATTATGTGAAAGGATTGATGTAAATCATTGTTTCTAAGAGAAAGTGAGACAGGAATGCAAAAAAGCGTTGTTTTTGTACGGCAATGAAGAAATGACTATGTTTTGAGATTTCTCCTGCTCAGAAAGACTTAGAAAGTTGATAATTGTGGGCAATGTTAGAAATGTCATGAGAAACAAGAATTATGTGAAAGGATTGATGTAAATCATTGTTTCTAAGAGAAAGTGAGACAGGAATGCAAAAAAGCGTTGTTTTTGTACGGCAATGAAGAAATGACTATGTTTTGCGATTTCTCCTGCTCAGAAAGACTTAGAAAGTTGATAATTGTGGGCAATGTTAGAAATGTCATGAGAAACAAGAATTATGTAAAAGGATTGATGTAAATCATTGTTTCTAAGAGAAAGTGAGACAGGAATGCAAAAAAGCGTTGTTTTTGGACGGCAATGAAGAAATGACTATGTTTTGCGATTTCTCCTGCTCAGAAAGACTTAGAAAGTTGATAATTGTGGGCAATGTTAGAAATGTCATGAGAAACAAGAATTATGTAAAAGGATTGATGTAAATCATTGTTTACAAGAGAAAGTGAGACAGGAATGCAAAAAAGCGTTGTTTTTGTACGGCAATGAAGAAATGACTATGTTTTGCGATTTCTCCTGCTCAGAAAGACTTAGAAAGTTGATAATTGTGGGCAATGTTAGAAATGTCATGAGAAACAAGAATTATGTAAAAGGATTGATGAAAATCATTGTTTGTAAGAGAAAGTGAGACAGGAATACAAAAAAGCGTTGTTTTTGGACGGCAATGAAGAAATGACTATGTTTTGCAATTTCTCCTGCTCAGAAAGACTTAGAAAGTTGATAATTGTGGGCAATGTTAGAAATGTCATGAGAAACAAGAATTATGTGAAAGGATTGATGTAAATCATTGTTTCTAAGAGAAAGTGAGACAGGAATGCAAAAAAGCGTTGTTTTTGTACGGCAATGAAGAAATGACTATGTTTTGCGATTTCTCCTGCTCAGAAAGACTTAGAAAGTTGATAATTGTGGGCAATGTTAGAAATGTCATGAGAAACAAGAATTATGTAAAAGGATTGATGTAAATCATTGTTTACAAGAGAAAGTGAGACAGGAATGCAAAAAAGCGTTGTTTTTGTAGGGCAATGAAGAAATGACTATGTTTTGCGATTTCTCCTGCTCAGAAAGACTTAGAAAGTTGATAATTGTGGGCAATGTTAGAAATGTCATGAGAAACAAGAATTATGTAAAAGGATTGATGTAAATCATTGTTTCTAAGAGAAAGTGAGACAGGAATGCAAAAAAGCGTTGTTTTTGGACGGCAATGAAGAAATGACTATGTTTTGCGATTTCTCCTGCTCAGAAAGACTTAGAAAGTTGATAATTGTGGGCAATATTAGAAATGTCATGAGAAACAAGAATTATGTAAAAGGATTGATGTAAATCATTGTTTACAAGAGAAAGTGAGACAGGAATGCAAAAAAGCGTTGTTTTTGTACGGCAATGAAGAAATGACTATGTTTTGCGATTTCTCCTGCTCAGAAAGACTTAGAAAGTTGATAATTGTGGGCAATGTTAGAAATGTCATGAGAAACAAGAATTATGTAAAAGGATTGATGTAAATCATTGTTTCTAAGAGAAAGTGAGACAGGAATGCAAAAAAGCGTTGTTTTTGGACGGCAATGAAGAAATGACTATGTTTTACGATTTCTCGTGCTCAGAAAGACTTAGAAAGTTGATAATTGTGGGCAATGTTAGAAATGTCATGAGAAACAAGAATTATGTAAAAGGATTGATGAAAATCATTGTTTGTAAGAGAAAGTGAGACAGGAATACAAAAAAGCGTTGTTTTTGGATGGCAATGAAGAAATGACTATGTTTTGCAATTTCTCCTGCTCAGAAAGACTTAGAAAGTTGATAATTGTGGGCAATGTTAGAAATGTCATGAGAAACAAGAATTATGTGAAAGGATTGATGTAAATCATTGTTTCTAAGAGAAAGTGAGACAGGAATGCAAAAAAGCGTTGTTTTTGTAGGGCAATGAAGAAATGACTATGTTTTGCGATTTCTCCTGCTCAGAAAGACTTAGAAAGTTGATAATTGTGGGCAATGTTAGAAATGTCATGAGAAACAAGAATTATGTAAAAGGATTGATGTAAATCATTGTTTACAAGAGAAAGTGAGACAGGAATGCAAAAAAGCGTTGTTTTTGTAGGGCAATGAAGAAATGACTATGTTTTGCAATTTCTCCTGCTCAGAAAGACTTAGAAAGTTGATAATTGTGGGCAATGTTAGAAATGTCATGAGAAACAAGAATTATGTAAAAGGATTGATGTAAATCATTGTTTACAAGAGAAAGTGAGACAGGAATGCAAAAAAGCGTTGTTTTTGTACGGCAATGAAGAAATGACTATGTTTTGCGATTTCTCCTGCTCAGAAAGACTTAGAAAGTTGATAATTGTGGGCAATGTTAGAAATGTCATGAGAAACAAGAATTATGTAAAAGGATTGATGAAAATCATTGTTTGTAAGAGAAAGTGAGACAGGAATACAAAAAAGCGTTGTTTTTGGACGGCAATGAAGAAATGACTATGTTTTGCAATTTCTCCTGCTCAGAAAGACTTAGAAAGTTGATAATTGTGGGCAATGTTAGAAATGTCATGAGAAACAAGAATTATGTGAAAGGATTGATGTAAATCATTGTTTACAAGAGAAAGTGAGACAGGAATGCAAAAAAGCGTTGTTTTTGTACGGCAATGAAGAAATGACTATGTTTTGCGATTTCTCCTGCTCAGAAAGACTTAGAAAGTTGATAATTGTGGGCAATGTTAGAAATGTCATGAGAAACAAGAATTATGTAAAAGGATTGATGAAAATCATTGTTTGTAAGAGAAAGTGAGACAGGAATACAAAAAAGCGTTGTTTTTGGACGGCAATGAAGAAATGACTATGTTTTGCAATTTCTCCTGCTCAGAAAGACTTAGAAAGTTGATAATTGTGGGCAATGTTAGAAATGTCATGAGAAACAAGAATTATGTAAAAGGATTGATGTAAATCATTGTTTACAAGAGAAAGTGAGACAGGAATGCAAAAAAGCGTTGTTTTTGTAGGGCAATGAAGAAATGACTATGTTTTGCGATTTCTCCTGCTCAGAAAGACTTAGAAAGTTGATAATTGTGGGCAATGTTAGAAATGTCATGAGAAACAAGAATTATGTAAAAGGATTGATGTAAATCATTGTTTCTAAGAGAAAGTGAGACAGGAATGCAAAAAAGCGTTGTTTTTGGACGGCAATGAAGAAATGACTATGTTTTGCGATTTCTCCTGCTCAGAAAGACTTAGAAAGTTGATAATTGTGGCAATATTAGAAATGTCATGAGAAACAAGAATTATGTAAAAGGATTGATGTAAATCATTGTTTACAAGAGAAAGTGAGACAGGAATGCAAAAAAGCGTTGTTTTTGTCGGCAATGAAGAAATGACTATGTTTTGCGATTTCTCCTGCTCAGAAAGACTTAGAAAGTTGATAATTGTGGGCAATGTTAGAAATGTCATGAGAAAACAAGAATTATGTAAAAGGATTGATGAAAATCATTGTTTGTAGAGAAAGTGAGACAGGAATACAAAAAAGCGTTGTTTTTGGACGGCAATGAAGAAATGACTATGTTTTGCGATTTCTCCTGCTCAGAAAGACCTTAGAAAGTTGATAATTGTGGGCAATGTTAGAAATGTCATGAGAAACAAGAATTATGTGAAAGGATTGATGTAAATCATTGTTTCTAAGAGAAAGTGAGACAGGAATGCAAAAAAAGCGTTGTTTTTGTAGGGCAATGAAGAAATGACTATGTTTTGCGATTTCTCCTGCTCAGAAAGACTTAGAAAGTTGATAATTGTGGGCAATGTTAGAAATGTCATGAGAAACAAGAATTATGTAAAAGGATTGATGTAAATCATTGTTTCTAAGAGAAAGTGAGACAGGAATGCAAAAAAGCGTTGTTTTTGGACGGCAATGAAGAAATGACTATGTTTTGCGATTTCTCCTGCTCAGAAAGACTTAGAAAGTTGATAATTGTGGGCAATATTAGAAATGTCATGAGAAACAAGAATTATGTAAAAGGATTGATGTAAATCATTGTTTACAAGAGAAAGTGAGACAGGAATGCAAAAAAGCGTTTGTTTTTGTACGGCAATGAAGAAATGACTATGTTTTGCGATTTCTCCTGCTCAGAAAGACTTAGAAAGTTGATAATTGTGGGCAATGTTAGAAATGTCATGAGAAACAAGAATTATGTAAAAGGATTGATGTAAATCATTGTTTTCTAAGAGAAAGTGAGACAGGAATGCAAAAAAGCGTTGTTTTTGGACGGCAATGAAGAAATGACTATGTTTTACGATTTCTCGTGCTCAGAAAGACTTAGAAAGTGATAATTGTGGGCAATGTTAGAAATGTCATGAGAAACAAGAATTATGTAAAAGGATTGATGAAAATCATTGTTTGTAAGAGAAAGTGAGACAGGAATACAAAAAAGCGTTGTTTTTGGACGGCAATGAAGAAATGACTATGTTTTGCAATTTCTCCTGCTCAGAAAGACTTAGAAAGTTGATAATTGTGGGCAATGTTAGAAATGTCATGAGAAACAAGAATTATGTGAAAGGATTGATGTAAATCATTGTTTCTAAGTGAAAGTGAGACAGGAATGCAAAAAAGCGTTGTTTTTGTACGGCAATGAAGAAATGACTATGTTTTGCGATTTCTCCTGCTCAGAAAGACTTAGAAAGTTGATAATTGTGGGCAATGTTAGAAATGTCATGAGAAACAAGAATTATGTAAAAGGATTGATGTAAATCATTGTTTACATGAGAAAGTGAGACAGGAATGCAAAAAAGCGTTGTTTTTGTAGGGCAATGAAGAAATGACTATGTTTTGCGATTTCTCCTGCTCAGAAAGACTTAGAAAGTTGATAATTGTGGGCAATGTTAGAAATGTCATGAGAAACAAGAATTATGTAAAAGGATTGATGTAAATCATTGTTTACAAGAGAAAGTGAGACAGGAATGCAAAAAAGCGTTGTTTTTGTAGGGCAATGAAGAAATGACTATGTTTTGCGATTTCTCCTGCTCAGAAAGACTTAGAAAGTTGATAATTGTGGGCAATGTTAGAAATGTCATGAGAAACAAGAATTATGTAAAAGGATTGATGAAAATCATTGTTTGTAAGAGAAAGTGAGACAGGAATACAAAAAAGCGTTGTTTTTGGACGGCAATGAAGAAATGACTATGTTTTGCGATTTCTCCTGCTCAGAAAGACTTAGAAAGTTGATAATTGTGGCAATGTTAGAAATGTCATGAGAAACAAGAATTATGTAAAAGGATTGATGAAAATCATTGTTTGTAAGAGAAAGTGAGACAGGAATACAAAAAAGCGTTGTTTTTGGACGGCAATGAAGAAATGACTATGTTTTGCAATTTCTCCTGCTCAGAAAGACTTAGAAAGTTGATAATTGTGGGCAATGTTAGAAATGTCATGAGAAACAAGAATTATGTGAAAGGATTGATGTAAATCATTGTTTCTAAGAGAAAGTGAGACAGGAATGCAAAAAAGCGTTGTTTTTGTACGCAATGAAGAAATGACTATGTTTTGCGATTTCTCCTGCTCAGAAAGACTTAGAAGTTGATAATGTGGGCAATGTTAGAAATGTCATGAGAAACAAGAATTATGTAAAAGGATTGATGTAAATCATTGTTTACAAGAGAAAGTGAGACAGGAATGCAAAAAAGCGTTGTTTTTGTACGGGCAATGAAGAAATGACTATGTTTTGCGATTTCTCTGCTCAGAAAGACTTAGAAAGTTGATAATTGTGGGCAATGTTAGAAATGTCATGAGAAACAAGAATTATGTAAAAGGATTGATGTAAATCATTGTTTCTAAGAGAAAGTGGGACAGGAATGCAAAAAGCGTTGTTTTTGGACGGCAATGAAGAAATGACTATGTTTTGCGATTTCTCCTGCTCAGAAAGACTTAGAAAGTTGATAATTGTGGCAATATTAGAAATGTCATGAGAAACAAGAATTATGTAAAAGGATTGATGTAAATCATTGTTTACAAGAGAAAGTGAGACAGGAATGCAAAAAAGCGTTGTTTTTGTACGGCAATGAAGAAATGACTATGTTTTGCAATTTCTCCTGCTCAGAAAGACTTAGAAAGTTGATAATTGTGGGGCAATGTTAGAAATGTCATGAGAAACAAGAATTATGTAAAAGGATTGATGTAAATCATTGTTTCTAAGAGAAAGTGAGACAGGAAATGCAAAAAAGCGTTGTTTTTGGACGGCAATGAAGAAATGACTATGTTTTACGATTTCTCGTGCTCAGAAAGACTTAGAAAGTTGATAATTGTGGGCAATGTTAGAAATGTCATGAGAAACAAGAATTATGTAAAAGGATTGATGAAAATCATTGTTTGTAAGAGAAAGTGAGACAGGAATACAAAAAAGCGTTGTTTTTGGACGGCAATGAAGAATGACTATGTTTTGCAATTTCTCCTGCTCAGAAAGACTTAGAAAGTTGATAATTGTGGGCAATGTTAGAAATGTCATGAGAAACAAGAATTATGTGAAAGGATTGATGTAAATCATTGTTTCTAAGAGAAAGTGAGACAGGAATACAAAAAAGCGTTGTTTTTGGACGGCAATGAAGAAATGACTATGTTTTGCGATTTCTCCTGCTCAGAAAGACTTAGAAAGTTGATAATTGTGGGCAATGTTAGAAATGTCATGAGAAACAAGAATTATGTAAAAGGATTGATGTAAATCATTGTTTACAAGAGAAAGTGAGACAGGAATGCAAAAAAGCGTTGTTTTTGTAGGGCAATAAAGAAATGACTATGTTTTGCAATTTCTCCTGCTCAGAAAGACTTAGAAAGTTGATAATTGTGGGGCAATGTTAGAAATGTCATGAGAAACAAGAATTATGTAAAAGGATTGATGTAAATCATTGTTTACAAGAGAAAGTGAGACAGGAATGCAAAAAAGCGTTGTTTTTGTACGGCAATGAAGAAATGACTATGTTTTGCGATTTCTCCTGCTCAGAAAGACTTAGAAAGTTGATAATTGTGGGCAATGTTAGAAATGTCATGAGAAACAAGAATTATGTAAAAGGATTGATGAAAATCATTGTTTGTAAGAGAAAGTGAGACAGGAATACAAAAAAGCGTTGTTTTTGGACGGCAATGAAGAAATGACTATGTTTTGCAATTTCTCCTGCTCAGAAAGACTTAGAAAGTTGATAATTGTGGGCAATGTTAGAAATGTCATGAGAAACAAGAATTATGTGAAAGGATTGATGTAAATCATTGTTTACAAGAGAAAGTGAGACAGGAATGCAAAAAAGCGTTGTTTTTGTACGGCAATGAAGAAATGACT
The DNA here is from genome assembly GCF_038048845.1 of Mixophyes fleayi. Taxonomy (NCBI): domain Eukaryota; kingdom Metazoa; phylum Chordata; class Amphibia; order Anura; family Limnodynastidae; genus Mixophyes; species Mixophyes fleayi. The sequence continues at coordinate 54,916 of NW_027448271.1, forward strand.
ATGTTTTGCGATTTCTCCTGCTCAGAAAGACTTAGAAAGTTGATAATTGTGGGCAATGTTAGAAATGTCATGGAGAAACAAGAATTATGTAAAAGGATTGATGAAAATCATTGTTTGTAAGAGAAAGTGAGACAGGAATACAAAAAAGCGTTGTTTTTGGACGGCAATGAAGAAATGACTATGTTTTGCAATTTCTCCTGCTCAGAAAGACTTAGAAAGTTGATAATTGTGGGCAATGTTAGAAATGTCATGAGAAACAAGAATTATGTGAAAGGATTGATGTAAATCATTGTTTCTAAGAGAAAGTGAGACAGGAATGCAAAAAAGCGTTGTTTTTGTACGGCAATGAAGAAATGACTATGTTTTGCGATTTCTCCTGCTCAGAAAGACTTAGAAAGTTGATAATTGTGGGCAATGTTAGAAATGTCATGAGAAACAAGAATTATGTAAAAGATTGATGTAAATCATTGTTTACAAGAGAAAGTGAGACAGGAATGCAAAAAAGCGTTGTTTTTGTAGGGCAATGAAGAAATGACTATGTTTTGCGATTTCTCCTGCTCAGAAAGACTTAGAAAGTTGATAATTGTGGGCAATGTTAGAAATGTCATGAGAAACAAGAATTATGTAAAAGGATTGATGTAAATCATTGTTTCTAAGAGAAAGTGAGACAGGAATGCAAAAAAGCGTTGTTTTTGGACGGCAATGAAGAAATGACTATGTTTTGCGATTTCTCCTGCTCAGAAAGACTTAGAAAGTTGATAATTGTGGGCAATATTAGAAATGTCATGAGAAACAAGAATTATGTAAAAGTATTGATGTAAATCATTGTTTACAAGAGAAAGTGAGACAGGAATGCAAAAAGCGTTGTTTTTGTACGGCAATGAAGAAATGACTATGTTTTGCGATTTCTCCTGCTCAGAAAGACTTAGAAAGTTGATAATTGTGGGCAATGTTAGAAATGTCATGAGAAACAAGAATTATGTAAAAGGATTGATGAAAATCATTGTTTGTAAGAGAAAGTGAGACAGGAATACAAAAAAGCGTTGTTTTTGGACGGCAATGAAGAAATGACTATGTTTTGCGATTTCTCCTGCTCAGAAAGACTTAGAAAGTTGATAATTGTGGGCAATGTTAGAAATGTCATGAGAAACAAGAATTATGTGAAAGGATTGATGTAAATCATTGTTTCTAAGAGAAAGTGAGACAGGAATGCAAAAAAGCGTTGTTTTTGTAGGGCAATGAAGAAATGACTATGTTTTGCGATTTCTCCTGCTCAGAAAGACTTAGAAAGTTGATAATTGTGGGCAATGTTAGAAATGTCATGAGAAACAAGAATTATGTAAAAGGATTGATGTAAATCATTGTTTCTAAGAGAAAGTGAGACAGGAATGCAAAAAAAGCGTTGTTTTTGGACGGCAATGAAGAAATGACTATGTTTTGCGATTTCTCCTGCTCAGAAAGACTTAGAAAGTTGATAATTGTGGGCAATATTAGAAATGTCATGAGAAACAAGAATTATGTAAAAGGATTGATGTAAATCATTGTTTACAAGAGAAAGTGAGGACAGGAATGCAAAAAAGCGTTGTTTTTGTAGGGCAATGAAGAAATGACTATGTTTTGCGATTTCTCCTGCTCAGAAAGACTTAGAAAGTTGATAATTGTGGGCAATGTTAGAAATGTCATGA